>NW_015386760.1:304692-353705 GCF_001527695.2 Protobothrops mucrosquamatus
AACAGTCACTAATGGGGATTCTGCCTGTGATTGGAGAGACATGGGGAGTTTTTAAGAGAAGATCACTATTCTCTCCCAACGTTATAGATCTTTCATCCATTTCTGAAAATGGAATGCTATGAGAATAAGCAGATTTACATGAAAGCAACCATTAACTAACCTGCATTCTGCCGATAGTCAATCTTGCTAATCTCCATCTTGTTTTCGGCCTCAGTATAGCTTCTATTATTCTTCAAAAACAGGAAAAGAAAAGATAATTTTTGTGGCATCGTCTCTGTGTTTCCAAACCCATTCCACTTCAGGTCCTGTTGACGAGCACTGCAGTGGGTCTTATGCAAGCTAGTGCAAAATGTCATTTGGGGAAAAGGGTTCATGCCAGTTGCCCTGCTAATTCCTAAGCTGGTTGTCATCTTCTTCCTTATAGGTGTTCTTCAAACAACAAAATCAATGGGCACATACTGCTTTCACCGTGATTCGGCCATGGTTTCAGCTGATGGTCGGGGAGAAGGAGAAAAACACATTGCAATGGGCAAGATGGGAGGGGCAAGGGGGACACATGACAATTCAAGCATCATGAAGTCATTGTGCAAATGAATATCTTAGACATTGTGATCCAAATTACATAACGATTACCACTTACATCATGATTACAACTTACATGATACAAACTGTGGCTTGTATCCTTGTATGCCTATGATTATTTTCTTCAACTGCTTTGCCATAATCTACCCTGAAATCTAGTGTTTGAGATTGGGGAAATTATGTCCCAGGGAGTATTTTCTGTCTCAAGTCATCACTTCTGCAACCAAAGAACAATAGAATCACCATAAGTGGATCATTTGCAGTAGTTTTCTGCTGGCCTGGAGAAGTATGGCTTCAAGCCAGGTGGTCACACTCCATGGCAGAATGCACACTCCTGTTCCTATTGTGAAGAGGAAGCTTTGTGTAACTCCAGCTCCTGGCTGCCAAAGATCCCAGCATGTGGGGAAGCTAGCTAAGGAAGGGAGCTCTTCATCCTTGAAACTACACTTTGCCAGTCACAGAACAATCCCTTCCAGTTTTCCACAGACTTCTCCTCTGTGTGAGAGGAGGTGGAAGGTCTTGCCATATAGCAGGTTATAAACTTTTAATGGCTGTGTGGCATGAAGGGTAGATTTAGAAGAGTTTGACTTAATCCATGCCCTTGAAATTTTTGTCAAGAATGCCTCTAACATCCCAAAGAAGAGAATTAGACATTCTTGTTAAAACTTTATTTGCTATTAAATATCCTTCCTTCCTTCCTTCCTTCCTTCCTTCCTTCCTTCCTTCCTTCCTTCCTTCCTTCCTTCCTTCCTTCCTTCCTTCCTTCCTTCCTTCCTTCCTTCCTTCCTTCCTTCCTTCCTTGTAAGGCAGAGATATTGGAAGAAACAAGACTTTCCTTTCCTTTCGTCTCCTTTCCTCTCTCTTCTCTCCTCTCCTCTCCTCTCCTCTCCATCAAAAAATATAAGAAGAGTGTGATTATATAAAAAGAAAATTTTGGATGACAGAGAATAAGGGATGCTGTTCAAATCAACACAATTAATCAAAAGTAAATTAATCTTCCATATTTCACACTTTGAGTTTCAGAGCACAGGCAAAACTCATTCCAGAGATGAGAGAAAGAACATTGGACCTAAGGTGGTAAGCTGTTAGGAAGTCACTTTGGCAAGATGGATCAAGGGATGGGAATCCACAGGGAATCCTGAGTCTGTCAATTCTAGACTCTTCATGAAGACAAATCTTTTGTCCAGTAGCATGTTGCGTACTATTCCTGATGCCAGGATTTAGCCAACAAATTAAGAAATTGCTGAGTAATTGAATTTACTTTCTTAATCACTATTTGATTATCCCAAAAGCTAGACATTTCAAATTGAACAAACCATATGGATATATTGTTTAATGAGGAGTCTTAGGGAAGAAAATACAAAGTTTATCAGATTATTTAAGTGATCTTGACCATTATTAGACTAAAAGGATATCACAAGGACTAAAATCCTAAATAAGTATTTAAAGGACTGCAGCCTAGATCCTATTCAGATTATTGGAATCAAATTAATTACAACTAAATTGTTCTATGTGGCTTGGTCAATCATGCTTTCCCATATTGCTCACCATATATATGGCCTAAATGCTTGTCTTCCATAAATCTAAGTTTCCTCTTCTTTTAGTTGTACCATTTTGCTTGCTTTCCTCTTTATTTCCAACTAACTGCATACATCTTTTGTTGTCCATTCCTATTGTGTTGTTTCAATTATATGTAAATGCTGTGACATTGTTTGACAATCCCCATAGGATGATTTATATAGCTCCACAATGACATTTGAAATCTGGCATCTTCCTGGATCACTATTTTCACCTTTCATTTTGTGACCAAGGTTCATTTAGTTTATGCAAATCAGGACAATGGAACTATGCTAATTTATGCCAGTTGGGAACTGGAGAACATATGTTTCAGCCATAATCAGATTAATTCCTTTTCTACATTGTCCATGCCCTCTATAGCTTGCCAACTCAAGGTCTGTGCAGAAGCGCCCTTCTTAGGATATGCCAATATCTCAGCAATCCACAATGTACAAGATGTTTACAAGGACTGTTATCTAAACTTGGAACACTGAAGACAATCTAAGAGAAACCAGGACAGATGTTACTGAGCCCCATAAGTGGGGTCCACCCCAAGGGATGCAGAAAAGCCTTCAATGTGTCAAATTGGGCCAAATTCTTTGGCTCCAACAGAGCCACCTGGTCCCATAGCCAGCATTTTGGGGACTGTCATCACCATCTAGTTTGGATACATAATACAGGAAAATAAAGATTCTGCATTCAGGAATCGCTTTAGGAATGATTCAATTAGAATTGATAAAATTGGTAACATTATCTCTGTTCACATCTCCAGCCTCTCAGAGAAGGCTATTCAGTACAAGGTTAAGGATAGAAGCAGCTTTTTGATATCACCTCTAGGGATTTCATGATGTCTTATTCTCAGAAATATATGCTGCTTTCAAAAGCACTTCTTATTGTTCCCTCTCCTTGGTTACATTTCCTAGCCTCAAGTTACATATGACTATAACTCCAATGGAAAGACAGTTATCAGCACACAAGATGACTTTTGAGCCAGTAGGTAAGTAGAGTGACTATTAAAAATAGTGTGCAAAAAAATAAATCTCACAGTGAGACATGGATTAGAATAATTGAAAAAAATATATCCATCAAATAATAGCTGAGGTTATAGTAACTGATAAGAGAATAAATTGGAAAAAATCAATCATTTTGTTTAAAAAAAGGAAATAAAACTTCACCAGATTTGAATTGACAGTACCAAAAATAATCTATGCTTCATTTGTCCCAATCTCTTGAAATGTAAAGATTACAATCCTTTTTAATAATCTTGCAAATGATGCCTTATTATGCCTAGCCCAATGGCTTTTGCTGCTTGAGATGAAGGATTAAGATGAACCCTGACTAGCATGGAAGTTAAACATTCTACCTGTGGATATAATAGACTGGCATCCTCGGCCAAATATCAAGAGAACAATAATCAGAAGATGCATGGCAGGTTGCATATCATACCATACATACATACCTCTACTCTTCCAAACCATGGTGCAGATCCCTATTTTGTAGCATTTGCAGCCATCCTGCCCTGTCCAACGGCTAGGTCAGTTCTCTTCCTTAGCACATTATCAGTATTAAAATGGTCATTCCTCATAAGATAATAGCAACTGATAGCAGAAGCTGCAAGGTGTTATTTGATGGCTAGATCCAGGTAATCAGTAATGGGCAGGAGCTTTATTTCAATGAGATTTTGTCAATGCCAGTGGTGTGCAAGTGGTACTCCAGATGTTTTGGATTGCAACGAAGGCACCTATCACTATTGCTACTATCTTTGCTTTCTTTTCCACACTTGTTTTACTTCAAATTGCAGGTCTTTGTATTTTGTCATTGTCTCCAAATCTTTCTCTTCTATTCTGTTGTCTTCAGGTACTGCCATGTCCACTATCCAGACTTTTTTTTTGTCTTTCTTACTGTTATTATTATCTATTTTAAGTTATTCTTTGTCAAGTATCACTCTGTGTGATGCAGTATTTTGAGTGGCGTACGTATCTGGAGACTTTAGAGCAACAGGGGCTAAAGGCCCTAAACCATTCCAAAAGTGAACTGCCAACTTTTTTAATAAGGAGAAAATTAGACAAATACCTCAACTGACTGACATGACCATCCTTCTTCTCTGTCTCCTTTTTGCAACGCAGCTCTCCACGGGGCCAAGTGAAAGCCAAGTGTAGTTATCAGTCTTAACAATTTATATACTTTTGATTTCGATAGCTGCAATAATTCAAAGAACAAGAAGACTTTAAATGGCATAGGAACAATAGATATAAAGTTTCCACCTAGATATAGCCATGGCCTAATACTATTGTAATCAAACATCAAAATGAAGATGTCGTACTGATCATAATCAAGTCCAATTGAGCGCTATTGTATTATAATTGTAGTCATAGATATGAGTTACCTTTACAGTATGGAGTTATCCTAAGCTAATATATAAGATCTGCTATAGAAACCACTATAGCATCTGGACACAAGTATTCAGAGTAAAAAGAGACTTTTTTTAAAAAAAAAATCCTTCTGATTGATTTTGAGTTTATATTCAAATTGATGTTAATACCAATAGTAAAATTTGGAGTACTTCTATATTTAGAGTGAATGCTGGTAGAGTTCCTCTTTCCCAAGGAAGAAGAAAATCTCTTTACTAACCCAGCCTCCTCATCCCAGCAGACAGGGAAATTAAAATTATATTTATTCTCATTGCATTCTTCAAAATACCTTTGTTTCCAATCAAGTACTGCTATACCCACTTTGCAGTTGGAAGTCTGAAAATTGGAAGCCTGACTGAAAATTATCTCCTGAATTCATAGGGAAAAAAAAATCAGCTATGAGTTTGGTATTATTGTCGTTAATGTTCTCACAAGCATTCAGTTGTTAGCTTTGGTTGGCTGGCCCACAGTGCTATTAATCCCTCAAGATCTCTGCAATTGCTGTTTATTTCATTGGGGCTGATGGAGGAGGGAGGGCAGACTGGAGGTTATATTATAACAAAAACTTGGAGATTGCTCTCTATGTTTATCTTCTTGATTCTGTGCTATAAATTCAATTTATCCATGCCTACTGCATGAAAGATGCTAATTAAATGGTTTATGGTATTCAAATATATAATTATAGGATATTATTTAATTTGCTTTGTTTTTGGAGTGATTCCCACCCTTGTGTCCTCATAGGAATCTCTGGCAAAGCTGTCAAATTGATGACATTTGCATTTGATAATTTGTACGACGTAATTGCAGTAAATTCACATAAGCCACAGCTTGCAAATTCCGAAACTGCAGAGCTCAGCAGTATTCAGGCAGACTCGTCCATGAAACAGAGTGATGATATAGAAGGGGCCTGAGTTGTTTTCTTTTTCTTTTTTTAATAGCTGCCATAAACAAATCTCTGTTTATGACACAAAACAAAGCAAATAATGACAGAAAAATTCCAATATCAATTAAAATGATCTCTCTGTCATCCATGAAAAGGCTTTCTGAGATTTTGTTATTATTATTATTACCATTATTATTATTATTATTATTATTATTATTATTATTGTTGTTGTTGTTGTTGTTATTATTATTATCATCATTATCATTATCATTATCATTATCATTATCATTATCATTATCATTATCATTATCATCATTATTATTTCACCCAGGCTGCTTTGAATTTGTGCCAAAAGGTAGTTTAAATGTCCTGTAAAACCACCCAAGGATAAGACACCCACATAAGTATTTATATTAAGAAGTAGGAGCAAATAAACAGAAAAGCTTAACACTTAATATATGACTATATATGCAAGAAACAATGGCCTGGTACAGTGGATCATATCTCATCTGGGACATGCACAATTCTTTGCCTACTCTCACAGTCCCTTCATTCTTTTCTAGAATTCCCTAACAAAAGTGTGAATCTGGGAAATGTGGTTTTGTGTCCTACCACATAAATAGAATTATATAGGAATTCAGAGCCAGTTCTATCTGATGCCAGGATGATGATGTCAGCCTTACTGATCATTCATCTATCTGTCACATTTACCTCCAGTGTTTTTTTTCTCTTGATTGAGCTCAAAATATTTCATGGAATTTCCAACTGTGATGGAGCTAAAGATATTTTATTCTTGCATGAGCCACTGACGGTCTTTGATGCTCTCTGAGCTTGTTTGTGTCCTTGCAGATGTTTCATTACCTGACTAGGTACATCTGATGATGTTACCTAGTTTGGTAATGAAATGTCTACAAAAAAACCAAGGACCCTACAGTTCAGCCCTGCATTACATATATTCTCTTCCAAGGGATGAAATCAGCATTTTTATGGAGAAAGCAGCTATTGTAGTCTAATTTTTTTTGCCATCTCATTACTTTGGTTGTTCCCAAAATGAAATAAAAGCCAGCTGGTGATTAACTTTTTAATAAAATAGAAGATTTGAAATAGATCTGACATGTATGAATGGTTGGATCCAAATGTAGGAAAAATGCTGGGATCTAAAGCATAACTCTAATTTGTTTGTTTTTTCCCCTTATTCTCAACCCCATCTATAGGACTGTCATGTTTTAATGAGAGAATGGCAGGCTAATGAAAAACTATAGGTGCCTTCTTTGAGAAACAGGTGAGGCTCCCCTGCATTATTTCTTTGGAAATAAATACTTCAACTTTTTCCTATAGCAAATTCAGGAGAAGGTAGAATGCGCGCGCGCACACACACACACACAAAGAATAACAGAATAACACTGTCAAAAGGGATCTTGGAGGTCTTCTAGTCCAGGGGTAGGCAACCTCGGCTCTTTTATGACTCATGGACTTCAACTCCCAGAATTCCTGAGTCAGCATGCTGACTCAGGAATTCTGGGAGTTGAAGTCCATGAGTCATAAAAGAGCCGAGGTTGCCTACCCCTGTTCTAGTCCAATCCCCTGCTCAAGCAGGAGGCCCTATATGGAGAAACAAGACAAATAAATATGCCGCTCTTATATTCAAATTATTTTATATTCTTAATGCCTTCTCTAGAGTTGATTGTTACATGCAGTATGCTAAAATCCATTAAGGAAGGTATTGACTACAATAAGGGTAAATAAAGTTCAGCTCACTTATCGCCACTCCTGTCCCAGATAAAGTTAATTAATGTCACATTAGTGACCAGGTGTAAAACACTTATTCAAAATTGTAGAAATTACTGCTTGCTGTGAGGAATACAGGAATACTGGGATGACTTTCTGTTTATTATTCCAATTTTTATTAATATGATTACAAAGCTGCATAGATAGAAATCAGCATCTCCGTTATTAGAACTCAGAAGTTCCAAAGCAAATTTCAAAAGTATGCAGATCTGCACAAAGACCTAGTCAACAAGGCAATCAATTAACATTCATTTTTATGATATATGGTTTTATTTATTTATTTATTTATTTATCAAATTTGTACCCCGCCCTTCTCCTAGCGGACTCAGGGCGGCTTACAGCCAATTAAAACAGATAACAATACAAAATACTAAATTTAAAATGTAATTAAAATGAAATATTAATTATTGGCCGTTTCTTTTTAAAATTATTTTAAAACCAAATTAAAATACCCCTTAGGCCAGTCCTGCTAGCTTAAATAGCCATGTCTTGAGGGCGCGGCGGAAGGAGGGGAGATCCGGAATCACCCGGATCTCTGGGGGTANTTTCATCATTAGTGGTACTGGCTAGATCAACAACATCAGGAAGTTACACTTTTTCTACCATTTATCTACTGCAAATCACTATCTGTAGGACTCAAAGCCACATGGTGCTCAGTCTATCCTATTCATAGAAGAATAAAAATGTCTAGCTGTCCAGTAAAATGCTAATCGAATCTGAAGACAAAGCCCAGAATCTGTGCTTGCTTGCATTCAAAATAAAATACTTATCTCACTAGAATAAAATTGATTAGTGATGTAGCTATTTCTATGGACAATTAATGATTTTGATTCAGAATCCTATAATCAGTAACATTATAAGGGAGGGAAAAATCCATTCATTCCCGTTAATATACAACTTTCCATGCTGTGGTATTACAAATGAAACCAGTCCCAGTGGGGGAAAAAACCTATTAAGCTATTATAGATTATTCCCATATTCAGAGAGTTCTCTGTTGATTTGGGAGCAGGAGAGAGAATGCTTCAGCATTTGCCTTTTACAATGTATTAATTCAAATCTCTCTCTCTCTCTCTCTCTCTCTCTCTCTCTCTCTCTCTCTCTCTCTCTCTCTCTCTCTCTCTCTCTCTCTCTCTCTCTCTCCATCCCTCCCTCCCTCCCTCCCTCCTCTGAACTACTAAGTGATGTTCTTGGAAATACAGACACATGAAACTCTGGATCAGATGCAGAAATAGTATATAGGACAGAAGTCACCCCAGAGGCCAGTTCACGCAGTGTCTGTTCTGCCCTGAAACCAAACAGAAGTTGTAGCTCTCGTCTTGAAGAAAAGCCTTGTCAAAGCAATATAGTAAATCCTAGAAATAGCCTGACTGTGGCTGACTTGACTTTGTTGATTTACATTCCCTGGGACAATGGGCAGTTTTTCCTGGTAATTACACATTCAGCTTTTAAGTTATACATCATATTTTGTATGCTATGTTATGATGGGGTTTTTTGGGGGGTGGGGGGTTAGATGATATGAAAATATATTTATTTGACCATTTACTTTTTTAAAAAGCAGGGGAAATTCTGTTGATTGGAAAAGCAACCACTCTCTATGCTCCCTGGATGACATATTTGAAAAAGACTAGATAACATCTAAGTTTAAAGCGTTGGTATGCTCCAAAGCATCTCAAAATAAATTTACTGCCTTACTATTTTAAAATAAAGCAAGGAAATATAATAGTGGTCTATACAACAAAGTAATTATGAAACTAAAATCAGAATCCAAAACGATCACTTTAAAATTATTATTGGACTTAAAAACACTACTTTCAAGCAGGTCATCAGGTGATATCACTTCTTTCTCCTTGCACAGAAGGAGAGCCAGGCCTATGGAAATCCTCTTGTACCATTTCTGACATTTTTCGATGTTCCATGCAAAATTAGACAGATTACGTTTCTGATGTTTGATTTGCTACAGAGTACTCCAGTACTCTGGCCTGCCTTGCTGCTACTGAGGATGAATCTGTACAGGGGATAGGGAATGGCCTTGAAGCACAGGAGGAAAATCCAGTACCAAGTCAAAGGTCATTCTAGTGTGTTTTCCTGATGTTGATTGTTTGCTTGTGAACAAAACAGAGAGTAGAGTAGAGTACAGTAGAGTAGAATAGAATAGAATAGAATAGAATAGAATAGAATAGAATAGAATAGAATAGAATAGAATAGAATAATAACTGTTATTGTCACTTTGAATGTACACTAATCGGCATACATTAAAAGTTCTTTATTGGCCAAGGGTGATTGGACACACAAGAAATTTGTCTCTAGTGCATAAGCTCTCAGTATACATACAAAAAAACAAAGTGATATAATCATAAGATATCAATAGGAGAAAGTAATAGGAAAGATGAGAAGGATAATGTTTGATTTTGATTTCTATAGCCACCAGTGTCAGCAAACAATTGAAACTACATTCCCCATTAGCCCAGCCAGTACTGCTAATGATGAAACAAAGCTTAACACTTGACCAACAATTAAGAAATAAACAATATCCCAATCAAGGAATGACTAACTCGAAGAAACAATAAAATAGTAAACAACAGCCTAATCAAGGAACCACCAAGACCATTTCTACCAACACTGACAGAGCAAACCACTACTATATAAAGGAATGGTTGCTGGAATTGGGTATGTCTAGTTTAATGAAGAGAAGGGGGGGACATGATAGCAGTGTTCCAATATCTCAGGGGCTGACACAAAGAAGAGGGAGTCAGGCTATTCTCCAAAGCGCCAGAAGGCAGGACAAGAAGCAATGGAAACTAATCAAGGAGAGAAGCAACCTGGAACTAAGGAGAAACTTCCTGACAGTTAGAACAATTAACCAGTGGAACAACCTGCCTCCAGAAGTGGTGAATGCTCCAACACTGGAAGTTTTTAAGAAGAGACTGGACAGCCATTTGTCCGAAATGGGATAGGGTTTCCTGCCTGAGCAGGGGGTTGGCCTAGATGACCTCCAAGGTCCTTTCCAACTTTACTATTACTACTACTACTACTACTACTACTACTATTATTATTATTATTATTATTGTTATTATTATTATTATTATTATTATTATTATTATAAAATGAGATCAAACCCTATTCCCTTCTAGCACTGATAATGTTACTTAGTTTGGTAATGAAATATATGCAAAAAACAACCAAGCTCAGAGAGCACCAAGGACCCCACAATGTTCCTCGAGTAGGTGAATGCCATTGGCTTCTTGGTCTTGGTCAGAATATTAAAGGAGATCTCTGAAGAATGGAGCCAGAAATTAGTAATTACAATGTCACCAGTGTCAGTAAAAATTAAAGGGGAAATGCATTTACAAACTAAAAGAATGAACTGGAAAAATGTATTATTGGATTTACAGAAGGGGCTTGTTAAACTTTTGAAGAAGTCTTTGTGACAGGATAAAGAAGAATTCAAACCAAATCCTATTACAATATTTGAATTAAAGATTAAGACTGTTAGAAGTAAAAGGAAGAAATATAAACTTGGCGTATTTGATCAATATTAAAATAAGATATTTGATTGGCAAAGTTCTGGCAACCCTTTATGGACTTTTTGTTGAGACGCTGGATTGAAAAGTTGATATTTTATGGATTTGCGCATAGAGAAAGGATGAGATAAAAATGACTAAACTGTCTATTCTTTATATATTTTATTTTTCGTTATATTCTTTCTTTTCTCTTGAACTTTTTATTCTTTCTATTCTCTTTTCTTTCTTTACATTTAGTTTGTTAGTTTTTACTATTGTCATAATATATATATATAATGTTATTCTGTGTGTTTACACACACACACACACACACACACACAGAGAGAGAGAGAGAGAGAGAGAGAGAGAGAGAGAGAGAGAGAGAGAGAGAAATGTTTGTCACATATGTATGTCCTGAATCTCCCTAGTTACTCAACTATTGTCACCCTGCATTAAAATAGCCTCACTTAACCTTTCATGTAAGCGTTTGACCTATGCAAACCATGTAATATTTATGGAACTCATGATCCACTAAAGAGAGGCAAACCAGGCCTTGGGATTTATTCATTTATCATTATTTATATTGTGACCTCATTTTTCCACCAGGTTCCAAAGCACCCAGGTACAAATAAATAAAATAAGATGAAAAGATACGAGACAAAGATTAACAAGTACAATAGATACAACCCTTCTTCGGCCATATCACTTCCAGTTCTGTGAACTCCCCCTTGCAAAGTCTCCTTCCATTGTGCTATTGCTGTGAACGCAAAGAGCTAAAGTTTATACATTTGAAAAGTGCCCACTCAGTTGAGCAAGTTGTTATATGCGTTTAAAATACAGAAAAGCGAGAGAAGTTAGTTAGAAATAAAAGGCAATCTTCTGAGTTCTAGTAGGGATGCCAATAAGTTTTCATTGGAGGGTTAAAATGAGCCCCTGTCAGGCTGCCAAGAACCAATGCAAACACTCAAGAATCTGATCTCACACCAGCCTATGAAGTCCTATTTTTTTCTTTCCATATTCCAGCCTTTCTTGGTGATTGTTTTGTCGTGCTTCCTCTTTTCCTTCTTTTTCTCTCCCCTTCCTGACTATGAGAAATGCTTCTGAACATACATGAATTAAACAAAAGACCAGGTTATTGAAAGGTCACTAATGGGAGCAAAGTATGTCAGTGGCAAGGGTCTTAACAGATCATAGATAATTAACTACTGTAAGGCTATAAGCTTTCCTCCGGAGTCATTGTGTGCGTATCTGTGTCTCTTTAGAAAACTGAGGTAAGGAATGCCTCAGCCACCAGCCTATTTTCTCCTACAAAAAAACTGACAATCACAACAGTGGCCTTTCTTCAAGACACTTGTCCAGTGCTGAGCAGGGTGAAATGCTGTGATATTGAGTTCTTCTGGCCAAACTATTCTTCATGTCAATAATTTAGGTTAAAAGGGGGGGGAGCATCTGGAACACAGTACTCATCTAAGAGAGTTTTCTGAAACAATCTTCTCCAGATTTTGAAAGGGGAGAGAAGCTATCGGGCTGCCTTGCCACGTTTCTTTAGATCCCTGTAACAAACCGAACCATGGTATTTGTAAAACATCTGGGAGATGGGATGTTTTCTATGCATGAAGGTGACCCCCAAGAACTGTGCATTGAGAAGAAATATCGCTCTAATGAAGCTATAATCAGGTCACAAGGACTTGATGGTGCAGCTGCATTCATCTTGACAGTTTCAGGAATATTGTTTACAAACAGACTCAAAACCAGCTGCTCACGGAGCTGGGTGCCCCCTTTTCTTTACAGAAGGAAGTAAATTACACAACATTATACTGAATGCATTTGATTTTCAATAGGCTTGCATACCCATTATCAGGAGAGAGAAAAATACGCCTTCTCTCCCACAAATCCTTCAGTAGTTGGATCATTGTTTTTGGTCGTATCTGTCCAATAGTATCCTGTTTTAAAAAGCAAAACAGCATTGTGAAATGCATAGTCACAGAAGCCTAGATTGAACTGAAGCACCTGCTCTCCTCTCCAGTTCTATGGCAACATGGCAGTCTTACGTTTTTCCTCAAAGTGGCGTCAATGTGCTTTCTTTCTCCAGCCAATGGGTGTTATTTTTTTCCTGCTCTCATTCTGCCTCAGCAAGGAGGCCAGTGACTAGTGGTGTCCCCACAGATTTAATGTGGGTCTGGGCAACCTGAAGAAAGTGATTGATGCACTCCTCAGACTCTACCTGCTGGCAGGAAAAACAGCCATCAATTGCTCTCACCCTAAAGAAGGAGACAAGATTCCCCTGCCCATCCCATAGATGATCCTGAAGAGACGGTATCCAGGTTTACGTGCAAAATCCATATTGATAAGCAGCTCCCTCCTGCCAACCTCTCCTGCTAGCCACCCAAAATATGTGACAAATGGTGTCTGTGTCCAATGAATCAGGCTCTTCTCTTTTAGAGTTATATCTACCTGTAACTATCACCTGTTTTCTGGGCTGACAAGGAAACTGGAGAGGACCATTCTTAAATATGGGTCTTGCATTCTTCCACAAGAAGCTTAACCTGTTTTAAAAACAGCCTCCCCAAGGACGTGAGAGGCATTGTATGTGCCTTGGCTGCATTCCTATCACCTGTGTTTCAGATGGGATGACAGGCACTGGCAATAGGGAGCTACTTCATTCTCCATCAAGTCAGTGATGAGTTGAGGGAAACCAAAGATTTGATTGAGAAAGTCTTCCCTTCTTTTGAAGTCTCCCACACTCCCAGACTTAGTAGCAGATTCCCTGGCTGCCAGGACTCAGAGGAATAGCAAGAGAACTAGCGGTAAATGGGGTAAAATCTTTCCAGCCCCAGAGTTCTGCTCTGCGATATCAGAAAACTGGCTGCTAAAAAGCGCCTTTATCCCACCTTCCTTTCCATCCCTCTCAGACTCTTGCCCAGTCTATGGAGAGTAGTTGGAGAAATTGATAGTTCGTAACTATCAACTTTAATCAACTATCAAAAATCAACTCTGTTTGATCAAGGACCACATAGTTGCAGGGGGAGATCACACTTTCAAAGACTCAAGCTCTACATGTCTCAAAAGAAGAAAAGCCTAGAAAACAGTGCCCATGCACCAAAGAACAAAGGGTCTGCTCACACCACCCCAAAATGTTCAATTGGAATTGGGCACATCCTAATACCAATACCACCACCTCCACTATTGTTACTACCATCATAAAACATTAAGGAGGCATTGTAGATTGTTCATAACACAAGATTTAGCCTGGAAGTAGAGGGAAAACATTATTTGTAGTCTGGAAAAGCTAAAGTAGATATAAGCTGTCTGTCAACGCTGGGAGGGGGGATGTGGATGAGAGTCCAGCTAGTCATAACACTAATAACTCAGCCGTGGGAATCCAAGGTTATTGTGCTCAGAGTTGATAAAGATTTGGCAGGCTGGAGAGCTGGAGAGAAAGCCCACACTTCAAGCTAATTGGGGAATGTGATTTATGACTGTAAATTGGAGGAGGGAATTGTGCTTTGCTACTTTGTGCCCAGGGGAGGGGAATTCAGTACAAAGTCCCGTTACTTTGTTTCTCAAATAAAAGATTCTTTAAGGAAAACAATGCCTCAAAGTTCTTTTGAAGAGTTTCATCTGTCAGAACATGACACTGTCTCTGCTTTGGGTTAGGAATCAGTGAAGAGCCAGTGATGAGGTATGTTCTCCAAAAATGATTATGCAGGCATCTTCTTGTAGTGATTAGCTGGCCTTATTGTTGACCTGTTATATTTATTCAGAAGTCATACATATTGAGTTCCATGGGAACATACTCTGTATTAAGAACATAAGCCATTGTAGTATTTATGCATATTTAACTTGCAATTTCCAAGTCTCAAATGGGCATGATTCAGTTCAGTTTCCAGTAAATTTAAGTCATTCAAAGAGTCAGATCAAAAGCAGAAGCCATTACACCGATCTGTGTGCAACTGAACACATGCTTCATTGCATATTTAAAATGTTCATGTTTGGTTAGGTTTTAAGGGGACTGACTCTCTAAACAACAGTTTGAGGCCACAAACAATGTTCCAGCAAGGAATGCTGTTCCCCTTCCTGATGAGCAGGTGCTCAGGTTTGATACAACTGCTATTCAGAAGGTCCTGAAGAAAGTCAACACTCGGAAAGCTGCGGGTCCTGATCATATCCCTGGGCAAGTACTTAAGGAGTGTGCTGACCAGCTGTCTCACAGACATCTTCAATCTCTCATTGCATCAGGCCGTGGTTCCATCATGTTTTAAGACTGCAATCATTGTACCAGTGCCCAAAAAAACTAAAATCACATGCCTTAATGATTACTGTCCAGTTGCACTCACTTCCATTATGATGAAGTGTTTTGAGAGATTGGTAAAGGACCACATGGTTTCATGCCTTCCCCCTACATTTAACTCATTACAGTTTGCCTATCGTAAGAACTGCTCTGTAGAAGATGCACTTTCCTGTGTGCTTCATCTTAGCTTGGCGCACCTGGAGGGGAAGAATACTCATGTGCGAATGCTGTTTGTGGATTTTAGTTCAGCATTCAACACAATCATCCCTCAGCATCTGGTGAACAAACTGGGCCTATTAGGTTTTAATATTCCTTTATGTAATTGGGTACTTGATTTCCTTATTGATAGGCCTCAGGTTGTGCTAGTTGGAAAGAAAGTTTCCAATTCCATCTCCTTGAGTACGGATTCCCCACAGGGCTGTGTCCTGAGTCCGCTACTGTACACCTTGATGACCCAGGACTGCTGTGCCAAATCTGCTACGAATCATATTGTGAAGTATGCAGACGATAAGGCAGTGGTGGGTCTTATCCGGGGTGACAATGAAGATGTTTATAGGGAAGAGGTGAAGGCTCTGGTGGACTGGTGCAATAAAAGTAACCTGGTTCTAAATTTTGATAAAACAAAGGAAATCATTTTAGATTTCAGAAAGAGCCAGGATAGTCATGTTCCACTCAGTATCAAGGATGCAGCTGTAGAGGTGGTCAACAGTATTAAGTATCTGGGGGTGCAGATAACTAACAATCTGAATTGGTCTCTCCACACGTCACCCTTAGTGAAGTGTGCAAACCAGAGTCTGCATTTCCTGCACATCTTTCTCCTTCTCTCCTGGCCACTTTTTACAGAGGCAAGATTGAAAGCTTTTTAACAAACTGCATCACTGTCTGGTTTGGTGGCAGCAGTGCCTCAGACAGAGAGTCCATACAGAGATTGATATAGACAGCCGAGAAGATCATAGGAAGCTCGCTCCCTGGTATTCAGGATGCTGCTTATAAGCGCTATGTGCTTAGAGCTCAAAGCATTGTTAGAGACCCCACACACCCACTTCACAGTCTGTTTCTATTGCTCCCCTCTGGGAGGAGGTTTTTGAAGTATTTCTAGCAGGACTACCCGATTCTGTAATAGCTTTGTTCCCTATACCATCCATCTGGTAAACTCGCAAGATTCGTTTTTCTCACCATGCACATGTATACATAATCCAAACTACTGCAGATTGTGTTGTTTCGCTGTCATGTAATATACAGTATGTGGGTATATGCATAATTCTGTATTTATTTATTTATTTATGTCACATTTATGTAGTGTATATTGGAGGTGGTGACCCTTTGAGAGCTGAATGCAATGAAATTTCATTTTAATGTATGCCAATTAGTGTACATTCAAAGTGACAATAAAGTTATTATTCTGTTCTATTCTATTTGGACTATCAAGTGTTGGTACCATTTTTGTAAATAAGTTGCATAATTATATGATGTAAAGGATGCTGAGCGTTTGTCCTTAACAAGAATATATCTCCAATTCAAGGCTGTTCTTTCATTGATTATTTTATTAGGATCAACCTTGTAACCTATTGTGAAGCTTGATTGGTACAAGAATCCAAGTGAGAGTGATAATTCAGCTGTATTCACCAGCATACGCAACTCATTAACAATCAATAGAATAGAAAAAATAGTCAAGATTTCATGTTAAGGCATG
Source organism: Protobothrops mucrosquamatus (assembly GCF_001527695.2). Lineage (NCBI taxonomy): Eukaryota > Metazoa > Chordata > Lepidosauria > Squamata > Viperidae > Protobothrops > Protobothrops mucrosquamatus. The sequence continues at coordinate 321,398 of NW_015386760.1, forward strand.
CAATATATTCTGATCCCTCCTTTGATTTCAACTCAAGAAGGATCAGTGCTTAAAAATGTAAAGATATTTAAAAATTAAGTGGCTTTATAGAGACTATAATGCAGTGCATTCTAAAAAAGCTATTGTTGTTGTTGTTGTTGTTGTTGTTATTATTATTATTATTATTATTATTATTATTATTATTATTTTAAAGTTCCCTAGGGTGGTTATTGGACTAAGCTAATAGAGTTTACATGCGGCATGAGGAGTTCCAAATATTTGATAATTTGAGAAATCCAAGTTGTGTTTGGATAGCAAGTCATAGTTTAGGAAGAAGTAATATTAATCTTCCTTGGCCACTCTCTCCATTCTAAATTACATTTAAATCACTGGAAGGCAATTAATACATGCCTGTTATAGATTATGTCTGGAGATCAGGACTGACATATGTTCAGTAGATTCAGAGTCTTCCTGGTCACACCCAGGAAATATTCTCATGTCCATTCTATTTGATTCCCCTGCCATTGGAATGATAATTTCAGAGATGTAACAGTTGCAGAGGTTTCTGAACAAAATGATAGAGAAAAGTTTGGAACTTTCTCTTTATCCCAGAACAGAAGGTCTCAAAAATCCTGGGCCCCTAAACCCGGGGTCCTCAACCCCCAATCCATGGACCAGTACCGGGCCGCGGCATGCCAGCAAGCGGTCTGCACAAACAAGCAAAGCCCCATCTGCAGGATGCAGGCAGCACACAAAACCATGCACCCTCCGGTCCATGGAAAAACCTCTCTCCACGGAACCGTTCCCTGGTGCCCAAGAAGTTGGGGACCTCTGCCCTAGAATACCACCTCAGAGATCAAGGATTGTAGCCAAGTTTTATCAAAGCTTTTCCTTCTTTCTTTTGGTGGAATCTCTCTTATTTGTAGAAACAGAAAATCCCAAGGCTTCTGAACCAGGCACATTACAGGTAATCCTCGACTTATAACAGTTCATTTAGTGATTCAATTCAAAGTTACAAAAAAGTGACTTATGACCTTTTTTCATTCTTACAACTGTTGCAGCATCCCCATGATCACGTGATCAAAATTCAGACACTTGGCAACTGACTCATATTTATGACGGCTGCGGTGTCCTGGGGGTCATGTGATCACATTTGCGACCTTCTGACAAGCAAAATCAATGGGGAAGCCAGAGTCACTTAACAACCAGGCTACTAACTTAAGAACTGCAATAATCCACTTAAAACTTTGACAAGAAAAGTTGTAAAATGGGGCAAAACTCACTTAGCAAACATCTCACTTAGCAACATAAATTTTGGACTCAATTGTCATAAGTCAAGGACTACGTGTACTAAGAAGACCCTATTTTTAGATAGGCTGTTTTATACTGCAGAGGATAAGCCTTATTCTAACACCAAAGAGTATGGGCAAAATTGAACATAAATTATTCTTAAACATAAAAGTAATATTATTAAAATCCAAACCTATTAGAAAATTTGATAGAAAATTCCACAGAGAGGCTAAATGTAACTAGGAACATTTGTTTGTCCTCCCCATCACTATCACCCATGTCAATTTATTAGCCTGTCTAAGATATTTGGGAACAGGATGCCTGAGTGAATTGAAGTTCACTTGAATTTGGGCAGAAGTCATTTGCAAGGAATTGAGGGGATTTGTGGTTCAAACCAAAATGTAACATAAAAATTTTCTCTACTACGCTCCAAGTAGGCTTATCATGTTTGGAAATGAGATTTTCAAATCCCTTTGAATGAACACTTCCAAAACTCCTGGTGTAACCTTCTTACATCATCATTTCCACATATTTGCTATAGAAGACTCTTTTCCAGGAAATTTTAGAACCAAACAAAGCATACATTCTCACTGCTATGGAAAACATGTAACATCCAAGCTTTCCAACTAAGATAGCATTGCTGTAAATTAGCATTCTTTTCAAATGGCCACTTTGTCTGTATGGCACTGTGGGCAGAATATTTTCTAATTTGTATTTGCACTGGAAATTAAAACACACACACACACACACAAATACACAAACGAGCAGAGGAACAATTATGTTTCCTTGCTAATTAATCTTTCAAAAATGAATTATGTAAATGAGCCACAAAGGGCTCATACTAAGTTGGTTCCTGATATTCTGTAGGGCCGTGCATCTCAACCTTGGCAATTTGAAAATGTGTGGACTTCTGGGGAATTCTGGGAGTTGAAGTCCACACATCTTAAAACTGCCAAGGTCAAGAAGCACTGCTGTATGGAAATATTTTGAATGATTTCTGGCTTTCTGCTACATAAATAACAATGGCTCTTTAAAAATCATCCAGTCCTTGAGTCAGCTTTGTAGGTGTTTCTAACAGCAATACATACAGACAGATGTAAATTAAAACAATTTACTCCCCATTGTCTACTACCTCTAAGGTTTGCATTGCTTATTATTAGAAGCAGTACCATTCTGCATTTTAGGCCTAGGTCTGCAATCAATCTTATTACAATCTACTTATCTGAAGTAAGCTTGGTTAAACTCAGTGGAATTTACTTATGAGTAGTTATACCCAGAATTGCTTTGTAAACCAATGTTTTAATTCACAAATAGCAAGGCTGACTTGATTTGACTGGAAATTTGGATGGCAATCATCTTTGCAATTTTAAAAGCGGAATGCTTTAGGAAACAATTGACACATTAGTTCAATGACTGGTATATGCTAATATTCAAAGCTACCAATAAAGACATTAGGCATCGTTTCTAATGCAAAAGCCAGAAAGGAAAGTTAAATTGTCCCTGAAGCAGTTGTTTTTTTTCTCCCTTACATATCAAAGCAGCAAAAGAGAAAGATCTAAGCTGCAAAACTCATAGTGGAAGCTATAAGCATGAACTATTTCCTTTCTTTCTGCCTTTTGCAACAACTGTTGGTGCACTCATTTTACTTTTTGAGGAACTATCACATAAAAACCATGGATATTTTAAACTGCTTTTTTTCCCCTGTGTTCTGTTAACAACTGAGACTTGTTTAATTGTGGTGGGCTTTAAAATGTTATATAAATCCAAATGGGGACTTACTATTTTAACAACTGCTGTAAGGGGGATTTATTCCTATATACAGGTGTAACATAACTCAAATCCAAGTCAACCCATTTCTTTGAGTTATTAAAGAGGTGAAGCATCCCTCGAGTAAAATTGATCCTTCATGACTTTATAGACACATCTATGTATGTTTCTTGGCAGCATTATAGAAATCACTTGCCACTGGCTTCTTCTGAGATGTTTTTAAACTTTCCAGTCTAGCCTACATCTGGGTATTCTCAGGAGGGTTCCCATCCATGTACTAAACAAGCAACAGAACTGGCCAGGTTCTGGGATGAGTGAACAGTCCAGAGTTAAAATCTCAGTCTCTCTCTCCCCTCTCCTTTTCCACCAGTCTTCAATATACTATATTTTCTGTTCCATCTGGATATTCCAGGGGAGGGTAAACAGCTGTTGCCCATTGTCAAGCATCTGCTTTAGATGTAGAAGGTGCCAGAGTATGTCATAGCTTCTTCAGAATTGGACATGGCTTATTCAAATAATGGATAGCGACCAGTATTGTTTAGCTATTGCAGATAATACAGGTAGTCAACTTACAACAGTTCATTTAGTGGCCATTCGAAGTTACAACGGCACTGAAAAAAGCTACCCATGACCATTTTCACACTTAACACCATTGCAGCATCTTCATGTTCACATGATCAAAATTCAGACGCTTGGAAACTGACTCATATTTATGACCTTTGCAGTGTCACGTGATCACCTTTTGCGCCCTTCTGACAAGCAAAGTCAATGGGGAAGCCAGATTCACTTAACAACCATGTTACTAGCTTAACAACTGCAGTGATTCACTGAACAAGATAGAAAGAATATTCAGGAAATGATTTTGGCTTCATTTATAAAATATAGACATGTCTGGAAAATGAAGTCTTCTTTTTTTGCAAAGCACAAGTATTTCCCCCCTGAAATATTTAAGTTTATTTTGCTGTGGGTCACATTTGCAATTATAATCATTTGATCCATATGAAATGTATCAGAACCTGTCCACAGCAGGTTTAAACTTGTCTTCAGCTCCTTTCTTACCCTTGACTTGTCCATAATATCTGTTGCTACAGAAGCCACTGTGTTTAAATCCCTTCGATTTCTAACTCTACTCCCACTGTCAATCAGAGTAAAAATTTATGAAAAATCCAATTACTTTTTAACCTTATTTTGTATTTAATCCAAGAGCTCAAGCAGTTATAAATAGCTTTCCCCTGTTTTTTTCATCACCGAAAGAATTATACCCTTTTATGACTTGTGGGCTTCAACTTCCAGAATTCCTGAGCTAGCCATGCTCACTCAGGAATTCTGGGAATTGAAGTCCACAAGTCATAAAGGGGCTATAGTTCCCCATCTTTGTTTTAATTAATAGATTTGTTTTCATGTTGCACTTTATCTTTTCCAAAGCTGCAAAAGGGTGAGACGTTATGTGAAATCAGAGCTAATTTGTCCAGTCATAAGTATACACATATACCTATATTTATATATTCTGCATCTTACTTTGTGAGAACAACCTTACCAGAAACATTCTGAGTGTGTATCCCAACTACACTGTGATTTTACCAGTCATAAATCTGGAGTACAAAATGCAAACCATTTGCTGAGCTTCTCAAGCATCCTTGTTATGTTAATTTGAGTACTTGCAGTGCAGCTGACTGGCACTATAGTCAGTGTGAGGGAATAGCTGGTATTTTAAATGCTTTTACAAGTCAATAAAAAGTGGTGTCAGCTCTGCCATTTCCTTCCTGATCACTACCTGACAACTTTGTGATGTCCTGCCATCCAGTCTCCCCTTTCACTGCAAATAACAACCTCACATATCCTCTTCAGAAAGGAAGTAATTCGCCCCATAATTGCCTGGGCCCCAAACAAGCCATGAGCATACTCAAAAGGCAATTTGTCCCATGTTAGACTCAAGCTTAACCAGATGTCTAGAGTTTTTGCTCTGAATCACCCTAAGTATAGACAGAATCAGTCACTTTTGAATTGAGAGTTATTTATATTATGAGAAAAGATGAGGGGAGGGGACACATTTTCCCTGACCCAAAACAAGCAGAGAGAATATAGAGACATTTTGTTTCAAGCCAATAGGCTATCCAGAAAGAAAGTGGGATAACTGAAACATTTTGGAAACAAACCTAATAGAAGGTGAATGGCATGTGACTTCAGGAATAGAGTTTATACTTATAGCACATAATTTTTTCACATTGATTTGTAAAGGTTAGGGCATTGAAGAATTTTGTGGCAAATTTGGACAGATACACCTGTTTCTCAAACTAGGCCCAAAACCTCCATGACAAAACTAGGAATTCCTTATTATATTATGTGGTTACAAAAAAGATGAAAGGCATAGCACCCTGGCACTCTTATTTACTTACAGATATCAGATTATCACCCTGTTAGATTGTTTTAAGAATTCTTGAAGAGTGGATGTTTAACATCCTTTTTTTATCTCATGCTCTTTATAAAACATTTCAAGGTAGTTTACAAGAGTAGAGCAAGTAGAAAAAATATCAATAAACCCAGATCACCCAGCAGATAAAATTGCAGTGAACAATCTCAAAAATTAATATATATTAATACAGTAAACATGTTCTTAAACCTTAGTTGAATGTGGTCTTTTGTGTGTGTGGCCATTCTATAGCTGGGCTACTACTATATAATAATTGTCTTCCTTGTAGATGCAACTAACTCTTACAAGGAAATAGTATTGGAAAAGGGTTTTGACTATTGTTTGAGGTTTCTGTTAAGACCAGACCTCATTGATATGCAGATCTCCCTGTATTTTATTCACTGTCCCATCAGAATAATGACTTAGAACCCACTTTTTCTGAAAGCTGCAGCCTTCAGGATGCCTAGAGAAGGAAGTCCATTGGATAGAGGCCTTAGATTCATCCAGCAATTCAGTTGTCCAGGCAACTGAGGGAATCCATCTTTGGTTTTATAGTAGGCAGATTTCAGATTAGAAGAGACTGCTAATCAATCATTTTAACTCATGCTTTGGTTCTCATCTACTTAATATATTTAATTAAAATACATTTAATGCCATTTTAATTTAATTTACATTTAATTTATATAACATCACTGTACCGTGATAAATATCAACATGAACTAAAGCCAGGGACAATAAAGCAAGCATTTCCACCCCAAAGTACTAAGAAAAAAAATCATATGTGGGCTTGCAGTCCTATAAAATACAATTTAGAAGAGGTCTGTAGAAAATAAAGGAAGTTTGGGGGTTTTCTAAATGATGATAGTGTTGGGACTTAATCAACAAAAATTCAGTGGGGAAAAAAAAACAAGTCCCACCAAATCTACAGTTCTGTCCTGAATATTGGGGAACAATTAAAAAGGTTTGAATTTATTGCTAATTTATTCACTAAACTTCCTATAAGGAACACATTTCTTTGGGTAATTCATTAAAATAGAAATAACAGCAGTTTTTGCTGTCCTAGAGATCCCAGTTATGTTTATTTATTTACATTCCACCTTTATCTATTTTTTTTTAAAAAAAGAACAACCCTATGAGGTGGGTTGAACTAAGAGTGCGTGACTGGCCCAAAGTCATTCAGCTAGCTTTCATGTCTAAGGTGGGACGTGAACTCACAGTCTCCTGATTTCTAGCTTGGTGCCTTTACCACTGAATCAAATTTATTGTTTTGAATTAGGACTAAGGCACCCAAGAGACTCACTTTCTGTATTAGTCTTTCTCATCACTGTAATCAAACCAACATTTTTCAGCAACCTCTATCAAAGCACCAATTTTCACATAAGTCAAATGTCACCTTAGTACTGCTGCACATTTCCCCCATTTTATCCTCATCACTATGATTCCTATAAGCCTCGTGCTCTCTGATAAGATGGATGAGTATGCCACACACTCACTCCAAAATACCTACAAATAAAGCAACAAGGTGGGAAGGGAAGGGAAGGATATTTTTTGGGGAATAAAGGATGGCCAGCGAGCAAATTTCTTTTTGCAGATTACAGCCTATAAATGTTGCTTTGCAATCTGCACTGTGCAAAGGCCAAGTCATGTCCTGCAATAGATGCCGGATATAATTCTTGTGTAATAAGATTATATCCAAAGTACAATGGAAGTGAGATTGACTGGATCTTCTCAAAAACTGCTGCACATCTTTCCCCAGATTGTGAAGAGATTCTTCTTCGATTGTCTTCCAACAGGATCTGAGAACTTTTCTTTGCTGAGAAAACATTTACCATGAAAAATTCCATGTTTTTACTTGCAATCGCTGTTACATTTTTTTATGTTTTCTTTTTCAATTTAATATTTTAACTGATTCACATGCTCTGAATAATATATATGTGCATGTATCTTTACGTAAACAATGCTAGGAAGAGATGCCCTACATGTATTCCTTGCAATCTGAATTGACACAGTAAACTGTTAAGAACATAAATACTCTTTGGTATGTGCCAAATCCCTCATGAAGACTGCATGGAACCCTAAACATATTTACAAGGGCATAAGCCTCATTAAGCAAAAGACTTGCTTCTGAATTTAAGTGCCTGAGATTGTACTGTAAAATAGTTTTCCTTTAATAACCAACATCAACTTCATGACTTTTCTAAGTCTCAGTCATTTTTCTCAGTAGCAATACTTCATTGCATAACAGTCGGCTATTTACATTGTAAGCCATTAATGCATTCCTTATCCTCTCCCTTGCCTTTTCAGTAAATCTCACAGCAGATGAACCAACAGCTTGGCAATAAACAAACACCTGTCAATTGGGGGCACACTCTTCATTCCAAATGCCTCCATGTTCTGTCATATATAGATTAAAATATTCTTATGAAAGCACAACTTCCATCATTCCTGAATTTAAAATATCTGTTCCAATTTATTAAGCAGCCTAATGTGCTTACTAGGCTATTAAATGGTAGAAGGCAAGATAAAAACACGAAAGAAAAACAATGAGAATAGAGAAGAAATTAAATTCACTGTAATTTGTACAGTGGTCATATTTCATCGAAAGAAGAACAATGCTAAACATTTAATAATATTAGAAGACCTCTTAATATACTTTGCTCTTTGTTTTAATATCTATACTAAAGACTAAAATATATTATTCCCTTTGGTTATTATTTCCATATATTACGTTTTTAAGAGCATGTTTATTTCATGAGGCTTTCAAGCATCCTATTTATCTCAGCATTACAGCAACATAATATTGGATTAAAGCTGCCATTATGAGTAGGGAGACAACTTCAGATCAGTCTGATTTTCAACATATCTGGGTTGTTGTTGTTTTGCCTAAATAAAACATAGTGACACAGACAATGTGGCCTTGATTCCCTACATCCTTGTAACTAACTTTAAGCAGAAATATCTATCTTTGATAACAAATCAGAGGTTTCATTTGACTCTGGATGCAGCAATTTGGGTTTGAATGATGTTTTGAATATATTTGGCCAGCTGTGAGTGGCCTATGAGTTATAATCTTTCCTGAACAGAGATGATCTGACCACTGATATTCATACTCTGATTGTTCCTTTTTTTAAGGGGATCTCAACCAATGAAACCTTTTTCATCCATGGCCTTTGAAACAGTAAAGCCTGATGACTTTTCCCCTTCATTTGTATAGGAAAGGAGAAAAATAAATGGACCATTACCAACCATGAGCTTGATTGTTGGTTTGGTTGAAGACTTTTCCCATAGTGCATTCTCAAATGTGGATGGAATTCTCACCCTGTTTTCCAAATTAGGGGCAAGTTCTCCACTACTTCCATCCTGGCTTCTTTGTCCTCCCCCAAGCTATTCTCCAAAGCACCTGAAGGTAGGACAAGAAGCAATGGATGGAAACTAATCAAGGAGAGAACTAAGGAGAAATTTCCTGAGAGTTAGAACAATTAATCAGTGGAACAACCTGCCTCTAGAAGTTGTGAATGCTTCAACACTGGAAGTTTTTAAGAAGAGACTGGACAACCATTTGTCTGAAATGGTATAGGGTTTCCTGCCTGAGCAGGGGGCTGGACTAGAATAGAGATTTTCATCCTTTTCACAGATTGTACCACTTTTAGGACATGACAATATTTGAGTACCACCAGTGCTTAGCGAGGTGTCAAAAACTTGATGACTAAAAAAAAGGGGTGTTTTTTTAGTTTTACTGATTAGATTCATTTGTTGTTATAGAAATGGCTAGTTTATAATATGGAAAAGTAAAAAGTCGAGGTTCAGTGTTAATGCTCCCTTCTACTGCAATAGAGGAAGTCTGTTCTTTTTCCCTTCTTCCCATCACTTCTTCCCCCTTTTTCCTCCCCACTGTGTCCTACTATTTGCTTTTGTATTTTATTCTATAATCTAATAAAATATTACAAACTGTAGGAAAAAAAGAAAAAAGTACCAGTTTTAATTTCCTCAGTGGCTATTCCTTTGCTAAACCACTTTCCCTTTGCACTGACAAATGTATGATGAATTTATCCATGTTTATTAATATGCACCACTACCAGTTAGCTGAGGGGTCTTCAAACTTGGCACTTTTAAGGCTTGTGCACTTCAACTCCCAGAATTCCTCAGCCATCATGGCTGGTTGAGGAATTATGGGAGCTGAAGTTCATAGGTCTTACAGTTGCTAAGTTTGTAGACCCCTGAGCTAGCTGGTCGGCCCTTCTTCCTCTCTCCCTCTCCTCTTACTCCTCCCTGCCTTCTGAGCTCTCCTTCCACAGTGTAGTAAGAATGCACCCCCCTTCCCCAAATCCCTTCCCTCTACCCTTAAAGACACAGGAATCAAGTGCCAAGCAAGAAAGGCTTACAAAAGCCTCCCAGAATAAAGAAACACATAAACTCTGAGTTTTTTTTTTCTCTTTAAGCTGCCTTAGGCATGTCACGTGTCACAATGTTGCAACTAACACTGAAAGGCTCCAGCAATTGCAAAAAGCTTTAGCCTTAATTAAGCCTGTTTACTTTCTAAAAACCATAGACAGACTCAAGATAAGGGGGTAAAACTAATTACATTTGTTTAAAGGGATTAAACCTACAGAAGTCAACACTTTGGACTCATTGCTAGTCTTTGTGAAACAGACTAAAATATTCCAATAACCAAAGCACATAAACCAAGCCTTTGAATTACAAAACACTGTAAAAACTGCACAAAAATCCTTATGGTACCCCAATCAAGCTGCCAGCTGATCCAGAACTAAATAAACCCACCTCCTTTCCGACATGTTCGTCTCCCGGCTTTTCATTTCATCAGTGCTGATTGCATTCTCCTGGCTGGAGAAAACGAACCAGGGGAGCTTTTCTTCCAGCAACAGCTGCGGCTTCTTCCCTGTCTTTTTTTCGTCCCTGCCTGCTGAGCTCTCCCTCCACAGCTTCTTCTCCATCCCCTTCTCTTTCCCTGTCATCCTTTTTTCCCACCAAAACCACCTCCTTTTATATTCTCTCTTCTCCTCCCCCTCTTTTCTCCAGTTTACCGCCAGCTCCGTGCTGCTTCTGGAAGCACTAATCAGGTGGAGCCAATCAGCTGGCGCCCTGCTGGCTCCTGGGGCTTCTGCCGAGCCCAGAGAGTCCTGTAGCTGCAGTTGCCTCTCCCTCAGGCTTGGGTCGCTTTGGCTCATTCCCCTCCCCCTCCCCCACTACACTTCTCTAGGATGGTCGTGTACCACCTGCCATATCACAGGTGGTATGCGTACCACCGGTTGAAAAGCCCTGGACTAGAAGACCTCCAAGGTCCATTCCAACTCTATTATTATTATTATTATTATTATTATTATTATTGTTGTTGTTGTTGTTGTTGTTGTTGTTGTTGTCGTTGTCGTTATTACATCCCACCTCCCCCGATCCCCTATATCTACATCTATCTGGTGTGACTTTTTCCCAGTTCTTTCCCAGTCTTTTTCCCTGGCTTCCTATGTCATGCAGTCCTCCATATGTTGTTCACATACAACTCCTAATAGGCCCAGCACGCATGGCCAACGATCGGACACATGTAGAGATGTAGATCAGTATGTTATGGGGAACTGCGTTTTTTCCACCACCATTCTAAACAGCATGAAATCTAAGCCTCTTTCCCAGAACAACCTGAAGTCCTTGCTGGATAATTCTCTCCAAATGCCACTACCATCAAAAATAAGGAACGTTTCAGGGTATTTATAAGTGGCTTTGGAGGCTGAGCAAGGTTACACAGACACAGATGCACCATACAAAATAGAACGAATAAGGCAGACCACATAAGTACATGATAGATAAAAGTAAATAGTTACATTAGAACATTTTGCATGGAATATAAAATCATGGGTTTTATTAGAAAACTTCATAGTATAAACATAGGTTTTTATGGGTCAAGCAATATTAAATCAAGCTTCACAACCGTCTACAATGAAGGCACTTTCTCCTATACTTGCCAAACTAGCCAATTCTGTGGAGATTCCCATGCAAAACCTCTAGTATTGTGGCAAAATCCCAATGGCTGACACCCCATTTTGCTGTTTTTAATGCACAAACCTTGGGACACATGTATCATCAAAATACCTGAACTGTGCTATGGATCTCTAAGAGCCAGTTTGCTGTGGTGATTAAAGCATCAAGCTGGAAACCAAGAGACCTTGAATTCTAGTCCTGCCTTAGCCTCAAAGCCATCTGGATGACCTTGACCAGTCACTCTCTTCCAGCCCTCAGAAGTGGGGAAGTAAACCACTTCTGAAATCCTGCCTAGAAAACTGCAGGACTTGTCCAAGCAGTTACCAAGAGTCAACACTATGCCAAAGGAACAAAAGTATGATACATTTAAAACAAATGTATGTTAAAATATGTTTTAAAACTTAAAATAAATTTGAAATAAACAGACAGATAAATTGCACCCATACCCTCCTCGTTCTCTTCAAGGGACTGCAAGTTCTCCACATAAACCCCCACTAATTAAGATGATCTCTTAAGCTCTCACATGTTATTTTGAAAGAGGAAGTAATGTCGCTTACAGAATTGCCTACTGTATCCTCTTTGAGGGCAAGATAATTGAGAGGGCAGTGGCTAAAGAATTGCAGCAATTTTTGGAAATTGATTTTCTGCCTCTATTCATATTCAGTTTCATGGCACAGAAGCTTCCCTGAGTACACTACAGATAGTCCTCGGTTTACGTTCATTTAGTGGCCATTCGGAGTTACAACAGCACTGAAAAAAGTGATTTATGACCATTTTTTCACACTTACAAGTGTTGCAGCATCCTATGGTCATGTGATCAAAAACCAGGCATTTGGCAACTGACTCATATTTATGACAGATGCTGTTTTCTAGGATCATGTGATTGCCTTTTGTAACCTTCTGACAAGCAAAGTCAATGGGGAAGCCAGATTCACTTAACACCCGTGTTACTAATTTAGCAACTGCAGTATAGCCAGAAAGGTCATAAAATGGGGCAAAATTCACTTAACAAATGTTTTGTGTAGGAACAAACATTTTGGGCTCAGTGGTGGTTGTAAGTCGAGGACTACCTTGTGATAAATGACCTTTCTAAGAGAGACCAAAAGAGGACCATCCTGCCCTGTTGATTCTACTCCATCTTTCAATGGCTTTTGGTACTATAAACCCTGTTTTTTATTGGGCCCAACCCGTAGGAGTTGGGAATTGGAGGCAGTGTTAGAGTGGCTCCATTCCCATCAACACAGCTATCTCCCAAAAAGTAATGCAGGGGAACTTTTGTTCAGTGCTTCAGGCTGCAATGGACTGGATAAGAGCTCATAGACCTAGGCCAGGGGTAGGCAACCTTGGCTCTTTTGTGACTCGTGGACTTCAACTCCCAGAATTCCTGAGCCAGCCATGCTGAGGGGAAAGGGAGAGTTTCCAAGCTGAGCCATGCTGGGTCAGGAATTCTGGGAGTTGAAGTCCACGAGTCATAAAAGAGCCAAGATTGCCTACTCCTGACCTAGGCTAAATCCTAAGTGGACAGAAACAATCCAGCCAGTCTATACTGAGGAACAGAAATTAACCCCAATGATGGCTGGGATGGTACTTGCCTTACAGGACCAATGTCACCATTTCAGGGTGCTCTTGGATACCAGTTTTTTTTTCCTGGAAGCACATTGGATCATAAGGACCTGTGAAAACCTTTGGTGAGGCAGCTTGGTAATGTAGCTCACATCTGGCCCTTAGAATGTTGTGTGAAAGTCACTCATTTGGCAGAGGCTTAATTTTGCATTCTTTGCCTCTTTGCAAAGAGGCAAAAACATTTTTCAAGATGCAGGTATCCCCTGGGTTACAGTGGCAATTGGGACTGGAGTTGTCATTGCTATTTTAAATGTTTCATAGTGTTTTTCATTTTTAAGAATGATTTTTAAAATCTTTTATGGTGATTATTTTTATCTATTTATTGCTTGATTCATTGTTGCATGTGGCCCAGAGTCACTTGTTGTGAGATGGGCAATCATACCGGTATAAATGAGATAGTTAGATGATAGATAGATAGATAGATAGATAGATAGATAGATAGATAGATAGACAGATAGACAGACAGATAGACAGATAGACAGACAGACAGACAGACAGACAGACAGACAGACAGACAGACAGACAATAGATACATAGATATATAGATAGAAGATAGACATAGATGATAGACAGACAGATAGACAGATGGCTTTTAAAGCACAATGTCATGTGGCCGCATTGCTTAGTGATTATAATCCCAGCAGACCCCACTTTACAAGGGGCTAGTCCATGGGATACTCCTTTTTTGCCACCACTACCAGCCGAGTGGAGGCAAAGAAGACAAGGAGGATCAGCTGAGGGCAGCAACAGAGAGGTGGCAGCTGGTAGTTAGAGGCATCAGAATACAGCAGCCTCTTGACCTAACTATGCTGTGTAGGATGGACAAAGGGACAGAGATGGGGGAGGGAGGTAGACAAGTGGAGGGAATTGAAGCAGAGGCAGGTCATACAGGACATAGTAATGTGACCGTGGGACACTGTGATGGTCATAAATGTGGATCAGACACCAAATTCCCAAATGTTGAATGTTGCAACAGCTGTAAGTGTGAAGACTAGTCATAAGTCCATTTTATCAGCACTGTTGGATTTGGATAGGGCAGAACAGACTTCAGCTCAGTCCTAACAAGACTGAGTGGCTTTGGCAGGGTCAGGGGTGCTCACAATGTTAGTCTCAGATGGGGCTGCACATCCCCATTCAAGACTAGTGCACAACTTTGGGTATTTCTAGACTCACAGCATTTGCTCAAGGTGACAAATGTGATTGGGAGGACCTTTGCACAGGTTCATTTTGACTACCAGTGGTGCTCTTTCCTTTTGGGAACCTCACAGTTACTTATGCCCTGGTCACCTCACAATTGGATTATTGCAGTGGACTCTACAGGCATTTGATCACCCCCAGCAAGCTACAGCTGATTTAAAATGCAGCTGCATTAGTTACAGTGCGCCCAAGTACTGTACACCCAGGTGTCACCACTAACTACTACATAAGCTGCATTGGCTGTCAGTCAACTTCAGAGTGTCATTCAAGGTGTTAGTTATTACCTATAAAGCTCTGTATGGTATATTGCCTTGATATCTACTTTGACTCCAATCATTTCTGTCCACCAGGCACATTGTGGCATAGCAGGTGTGCTCTAGGGCCGCTCTATTAAATGAAGTCACCTTGTGGTACTAGGGAAGCATGCCTTCTCTACCATGGACTCCACCCTCTGGAAAAGCACCCCCTCCCCCAGAAATAAGGACTGCACCCTTCTCCTAGAGTTCCACAAAGCTCTGAAGACCTGGTTTTGGTCCCAGGCTTTGGTTTTAATACATTACTGTTTGTCTTGGGCCTCTGTTTTGTTTGACTTTTGTTGTTTATAACAAATGTCAAACAAACTTGGTTTGAGGTTTTATCTGTTTTATGGATTTCCCAGTTATATATGCTGCCCAGAGTCCATTAAAGTTGGGCAGCTGATAAATCTAAATAAATGAATGAAATCCACACATTATATCTAATGTTGATTTCTCTGATGATCTTTTCCCAAAATCATAAAGGAAAGAGAAATAGTTTCCACCTGCAAGAACCTTGCCCAATCCAGCAGCCTTCTCCAAACCAATGACATTCAGATATCCTGGACTTATAGTTCCCAAAATTACCACCAGGGTTGGGCCAAAAGACTAAGTCATCTGGGAGTTGTAGCCCCAAAATTCCAGGGGGTCCAGTTTAGGTGATGCTGCTGAGACCATACAAGGAAATGTTCCCATATTCAATCCATCTAGGAGAGAGAGAGAGAGAGGGAGAGGGAGGGGGAGGGGAGAAGGAGAGAGAGAGAGAGAGAGAGAGAGAGAGAGAGAGAGAGAGAGAGAGAGAGAGAGAGAATAATCCTTTGTTATTAGATGGGGAAAAATGCTGGAAAATATTAAAGGAAATAGAAGGTTAGCAAAGGGGTCCAGCATCAGTAGTTATATACCACCCAAAAATTGTGAGCCATAGACTAAAGCATATGCTATTTTTATCACGCTGAAAGAACTGATGTTAGTTAGAGGGAAGGAGAATGGATTTCACAGCATCAGAAATGAATACTTTATATGGCAATAGAAAGGGGAAGGAGATCCAATTCTGAACAGCATAGTGTTTTCACAAATGAAATATATGTAATGGAAATTTTATGTGGAAGCGAAAGAACCTGGCTATAATGGCTCTCCATAAAAATAATAAGCAAAATGAATGGCCTTCTCGTTGCAGTTTTATGTTATTATGAAAGAAATCTGTAATCACTAAAGTTGTGTGGGGCATGATTTTGCTTCAAAAACTATTTAAAACAAATATAGTAACTATTTTTTATTTAAAAATAAGGAGTGTAAAAATGTTGAGCCAGAGTCTAGCATACTTTTAGTGCTTTCAAAAGAGGTTGAGCTAAAGATTCCTCCCCCTCCTTTTCTGATGTTTGGCAAAATTGGAAGGTTAAAAGACAAATAGCTGCCTTAAGCTTTGCACAGAATTAATTTACTTTTTTTAAAAAAAAACAAAAACCAAACTCTCCCTTAAACCAAAAAATCCTGGGATTATCCATTTAAGGAATGCAGTTGTTGGCCTCTGTCCCTTCCTGATTTAAATGTTGCTTTATAATTTTCACAGTGTTATGGTTGGTCACACAGTCAGCCAGATGTTTAGACTGGATTTGGCATTTCTTATCCACCAATTTTGTCTTTCCCAAGGACCTGGATCAGGTAGAAGCTGTTGTTTGATGGTATTAAATTCAACATCACAGGATGTAAGCTGTTCCAAATAAAACTGCCTTTTGCAATTTATGATGATGATGATGATGATGATGATGATGATGATTTCTGTACTAAGGCCGCCTGTTAGCCATACAGCTTTGGACATCTTACAAAGGGTTAAAAATATCAAAGTACAAATAACTTATCAAGTGGCGTTTGTTAAGGTTGAGCAGCCTCCTCTTTGTAAATGAAAGGAATCCCTCTCCTTACCTTTCTTGACTGTGGGTTATCTTCCTATAACATTTATAGACCTGATACTGCACTCCGTTCTAGGTTAGTGTATCTATAAAACTGTTCTGCTGGGAATATTCCCTGACAAATCCTATTCCTTTAGCTTGAACTGGCTACAGAAAATAGCCTCCTATCTCCTGTTAGGAGGCAGAGGAAATAGCCATCTTGACCACTTGTAACTCCAAGCATAAACTCCTAGCTTTCTGTAGGACCTGACAAGGCCATCTGATATCTTTTATAAATTAACCCATGCTAAGAAGCCTAAAGACCAGATTAGGGACAGGTCATTATGGAGAAAATCTAAATGGTCATTAAGAATCAACACTGATATTCGGTCAAACCATGCCATCTATCTAGAAAATAAAAGTGTTGACAACTTGGATCTTCCCCCAGACCTTGGAGTAAGGTGACAGCAGGTCCTTATAGAAATTTATCCTATTAAATATATATTTTTCTTCCAGAAGTGTTCTCAATGTTTTATTGTTTTTAAATGCTGTAAACCACAAAGAGTCTTACAGAGATAGGTGACCTCTAAGTTAAATACATAGCTCTCCCTCACCTTCTTAACTGCATTTTATAGTGAGAAATAGGTAACATTCAGACGGATTGACTGCCAAGGCTTGAATGGAAATGAAAGTCCTATCTTTTACTGTTCTTTTGGCTATGCACATTTGATACATGAACTTACTCTATGCAATCATCAGTCTGTACTGATGGGCAAAAGTTTTGCAATCTATTTATAAAAAAAGGATGTGGCCACAATGCTATATGACAGGTTTGTATTGCGTAGGGATGACTAATAAAGTTGACTTCAGATTCCAATGATATAACTTCGTGTAAACGATGATGTTGGAAGTAGTCGGGCTTTCCTAATGTGGCACCCTCTGGACATGTTGGGATTTGGACTGCTACTATTTGAAGAAAAACTGCTAGAAAAAGTTGAAAGGATCACACACCTCGGTTCTAATTTATATGAAAGCTGGGACATGACCACTGAAGTAAAGACAAGGATAGAAAAAGCTCAAACAGCATTCTTCAAAATGAAAAAGGTCTTCTGCAGTCACGACATAAGCCTAAGACTGAAAATCAGGCTTGTCAGATGCTATATTTTTTCTATCCTGCTCTATGGAGTAGAGAGTTGGTCTCTGACAGAAGGCCACTTGAAGAGACTAGAAGCATTTGAAATGTGGATTTACAGGCGGCTGTTATGTATAAGCTGGGTTGACAAGATCAGAAATGAGGAGGTGATAAGCCGCCTGGGAAAGCCAAGGGAAATCATCAAAACAATTAAAAAATGAAAATTAGAATATTTTGGACATGTGATGCGACACCCAGAAAAATAGGGCATACTCCATTTAATCCTCCAGGGAAAGATTGAAGGCAAACGAGGTCCAGGCAGAAGAAGAACATCATGGCTTCAAAATCTAAGGGACTGGTTTGGACAAAACTCAGCAGCACTTTTTCGTGCGGCTGCTGATAAAAACAGGATTGCCAACATGATCGCCAACATCCGATAACGGATA
Source organism: Protobothrops mucrosquamatus (assembly GCF_001527695.2). Classification (NCBI taxonomy): domain Eukaryota; kingdom Metazoa; phylum Chordata; class Lepidosauria; order Squamata; family Viperidae; genus Protobothrops; species Protobothrops mucrosquamatus. The sequence continues at coordinate 339,412 of NW_015386760.1, forward strand.
TGGCACAAGAAGAAGAAGAAGTATTTTAATCTCTAGATAGCACCTACTCACTTTTATCTAAAAGCTTTTGTAAAAACAGGTGCTCTACTATCTGAAATAAGATAGTAGGGCAATGCAGTGCAGAGACTTTGGAGCATCCTGTGGCACAATCAAGCAGCCCCAAGTAAAGACATAGCTGGTTTAAAGAGTCGTATACTGATATAGTACTCATAGTCATCTGCTCTGTTCACACACACACACACACACACACACACACACACACATATGCATTTTAGTCCTGTTCATAGTTCATACATTAAATAAGATGGCCATCCATAAAGATGCAGAGTAATGGATGTCTCTTGGAAAGATGTTTTCAGTCTTGATAGTATTGACACAGAGTAGACTTATCTGGAGGTGGTCTTGGGATTCTGGCAGGTACTTATAAGAGAGAAGACAGTTCTTATATTGTGTCATGCTCTTCTTGCCCAATTAAATGTGATTGAAGCTTCCCAGAAACTAGGAATGAATCATTATTGTTATATCAGAAATGAAGCCATTTCCAACATTTGATTGCCTCTGACACTTATTGCTATTGCTCCTTAAAATGCTTTGGGCTTAATAACACTGCCTTTTCCTTCTGCTTTCTCTACTTTTCTGTTTTATGTTTTCCATAGTCCATGCAAAGAGACAGTTGCTTGTTGTCATTCTCTGAATTCCTGTTCTGGGGAACTCTAGCTCTCATCTTATCTCCCACACTTCTGGTTCCAGACCATTCCAAGTTTTAAACTTCAAAATTGGTATTTTGAATTGGACCCAGAAATCTTCCAGTAGCTATATTTTAACCAGATTTCATTTCTGAATTAGCCTTAATGGCAGCCCAATGAGATTAATCATGATTACATGAGAATAATACCAGATGGATGTAATCAGAGCCAAGGTTGTTAATTGACACCCTGTTTATGCCATTGCACCCTATCCACTCAGGAGGATTGCTGAGTTTTTTAAGAATAATCCTATTCAGAGTCATCAAAACCCCCAGTCAATAATTCCCTTTTTTTCTGGATTAAGCTGCATTTTGTTTGCTTATTAATTTCAGTCTAGACAGGACTAAACATGAAAGGGTCATAGCTATTACCTCTTTATTTTAAAAAAGTAAAAAAGTCCTTGTATAAACCTTAATTCCTGATAATTACGAATGCATCCAAACTGTTTCCATATAACAGTAAGGAAGTAATTTATCACTGCTGTTTTCTGGTGATGTTTTCCAACCTATCAGTCTATCACATAATCCAAATATTCCCTGGGGGTCTTCTACCCAATTTCTAACCAGGATTGCCCCTATTTAGCTTCAAAGCCCACCCGGATAAAGTTAGCCTGGTGCTAAGGCTGCTCCTATGCCCGAGAAATATGCCCGGGGTTATAATGAAGATTGCCACAAGCTGGCTGAGGGATATACTAACACTGGACTTAGAGTTAAAACCTGAACTCTTCCTGCTGGGAATAACGACAGAAAAATATGATAAGGGAACAATCTACCTGTTGCTACATATTTTGACAGCAGCCAGGCTTGCCTTTGCGCAAAAATGGAAGAGTAAGGAAATTCCCACAGAGGAAGAGTTAATACAAAAAATTTTAACATGTGCAGAAATGGACAGGCTCACAATGATATTAAAAGATAAATGTGGATCAATTTTTTTTGAAACCTGGGATAAATTTTACCACTGGAGGAATTTGAAAAGGACGGCTGGGATTAAAGACGAATGATAAGATAGAAATGTATGTTATTTTAGAATAGATAATGTATATAAAATTTAATGTATATGTAGAGATAATGAATTGATTGTTAAATATGATATAATCTGATAAGAATGTATATACTGGAATATCACGTCAAATCCAATGTTTGTTTGTTTTTTTAAATTGTTTTATAAATAAAAAGTTTTAATAAAAATAAAAAAAAAAGATTGCCACAAGCTGCTCCTTCTTCAGAAAGAGTGTTTCAAGTGAACCAGTAATTCAACTACTGTAAATGAAATTAAGCATTTTTTTCTCCCCAAGTCTTCTGTTCAATCCTATACAATGACATAACTGATGGAAATTACATTGTGTTATTATCATTCTATCAAAGGGTATACTCATTTTATAGTTTTTGTATTTGCTAGCTATCCCAAAATAATTAAGAAATACCAGCTCCTTCAAAGGAAGTTAGTTTTCAATTATCCTTTTCATTCTATAAAACAGGATAGTGGTAAAAAAAATGTGAAGGAAGGCCTGCATATAAACCTCCAGGCAGGAGGCCCAGACAAACTCTTTCCAACTTTCTTCTCTGCAGTGAGCACCTAACAGGGGCTAAAACCTAGCAGATAATTCAAAGAGATAATTAATAACCTATTTACCTAGACTGGCTATATTTATTTCTAATTAGGTAAGTTGTAATCTCTTCTTGATTTTCCTCTATTTTTTGTCTTCATAATAACTCCCTTTTATGTAGAGATTTGGTTTCATTGGCATAATAAAGGAATTTCTCATTAAAATATTCCTTGTGTACAAAACTGCACAATTATGCATTTACCTGGTGTGTCTCAGGACTGGCCCAAAATATATTACACCTGTATTTCTGGAAACTAGGCAAAAAGCTATTGTTTTTCCTAGAGTTGAACTGAAGGCAGTAACCCTGAGCAGAATGATTAAAAATGCCTCTGTTGAGTACTACAGGAAATTCAACCTAATGGATGGTGGTCTATCATGACCACAGGAACCTTTACAAGAAAGAGTCTGCCAACGAGTTTTTAAACTATTCTTTGTAACAGTTTGTAAAACAAACATTTTATGACTAAACAGAATAACCTAAACTTAAGCCCTTAGAAAATGAGTTTGAACTTGGAGGATAGACAGGCTACTGTATTTAAATATATGTAGAATCTCTCAAATTTATACAATACCTAGCAGCAAAAGCAGAGGAAAAATGCTATCTCGTAGTCATAAAAGTCTCTCTCTCACTGGGCATGGAGAACCCCAGGACCAAGAGTCATCTGAACAGCCTCAAAATGAACAGCAAAAATTGGAATTGCATTTGAGCTAATTTCCCCCTTAAATTGCCATCAGAAATAATATCCCTTCTTTATTTGAGGAGCACAAGACATGTTTGTGAAACAGGCTCTCTGTAACTGTATAGAGAGCAGTAGATTTACACTGAGTTCTCTTGACTACAGTCGATATCAATGGGACCTCACATGACAGTGCTAATTTGTCTCAGGCTGGCCCCCCACTCTGTAGCTTGTAAATATACCAAAGTGTTAAGATTTTGTTATGCAAAGTATTCTTCTACGAGTCATGAAAGGTCTCCTTAGATTTTATTTGCACATTTTGACATTTAATTGGCACATAAAATATACTATTTGAATTAACACACATTTGCAGACCTCAAGCTGTCTCATAAGATCCCAGCTTAAAATGGTTTCTCTTTGTTAATGGCATTTACAGTGTGCTAAAGTAACACTGGTTAGTGATAGTTCTTGAAGCTCAGAAATGAAAACTGAGTTGGTTTTGTTGAGGCACTCTCAAGGTGTGACTCCATGGATTCAGCGTCAATTTGATACCAAATGTTTGACATAAAAGTAAATAAGAATAGCATGCCTAAATATGAAAACAGAATATTAGGTCTAACAATAACAATAACAAGGAGCTAAGCTTATTCCAAAGCTAAGAATTGTGGTGATGAATATGATTGCCAAACTGAATTTAGCAACAATAATTGGTTAAATTAATTTCTGGCAATATGCTATATTTATTTCTCTCTTGTTAATTTCTACCTGAATTTATTTTGCTTATTTTATAACACTGCTGTCTACACCCAGGAGGTCACTTTATGTTAGTTTAAACTAATATAAATATATTAGTTACCAATTTCTGAATGAATGCATTCTTCTAACAGACAAAATATCAATCCACTTACACTATTTAAACAATCCCAATGGCTATTGCTTTCTCATCTAGAAAACAATAATAAAGTAGGTTAGGTGGGGAATCTGTGGTTCTTCCAATATTGAAAAACCACAGCTCTTAACAGCTGGAGCAAACAAAGCCAATGTTAAAAGAAGCTGTGAACTAATTTGCTATAATGTCTGTAGGATCAGAGTCCTGTTAGAGATGTATTTTATGAAGCAAAGGTTTTTAAATAAGCATAGCAAGATGGTGTAAAATCCTCAAATACGACTGACACAGTTTTATTAGAAGTGGGCAACATTGGACCACTGTTTACAATTGGATTGTGGCGGTCATTTTATTATAAACTGGCATTCACCACCAATACTGACAGAGCAAATTATTGTATATATGCAGAGAGCAAAACTTACTCCCTTGTAGCACTGAAGATGATACCTAATCAAGTAATGAAATCTCTGCAAGAAAACAACCAAACTCATATATGAGAATATTTACATATATGAGAATATTTACATATATGAAAATATATGTAAATTCAGGGTTCAACAGTGAAATCCTTGGGGCTCTCTGAGCTTGGTTGTTTTCTTCTGCTGATAACACTGGCAGAATGCACTGAAAAAAAAATTGAAGACAAGTGTCTATCTCAGATCTATGTAGGGACCAGATTGGAATTGCAATCCACCAGGAAAAGAGGAGGAAGAGGAGGAGAGGAAGGGAAAGAACGGTTAATTACTGACAACCAAGGTAGGAAAGCCAGCCTTTCTTAACCCAAATGCGGGAGGCTATAGCACCCAATATTCTATCAGACGTAGTGAATAGGATGATGAAAATTGTAATCCAACCAAGATATATATAGGACATTTGATATGGAAAAAGAATGATAGAGGAAATTTGTGACACTTTGAGAAAATTTTACAAAACACTGCATTTTTATTTCTGTAACAGTCTTTTCAAAGTAAGTCTAAATTTGCAGTTTAGGTTTTAACTCCAAACATTTCTCTGAAAAGTATATCTTCTTGGATATGACTCTTTCTAGAAGTTCTGATTGTGTCCAATAGAAAAGCAAACTATGAAGGTAATGTGTTTAATTGTGGTTCATTCCGTAACACTACGCCCTTTACCTGCAGATTAAATTGCTTTCCAAAAAAACCCAAGAAACAGTGCCCTTTATAACCCTCCTTTACTTTTGAGGAAAAAGAAAAGGGATTTAATAGCAGATGTAATGATTTGCCCAAACATGTCTTGTAAAGGTATGCTTGGAACTATAAAGATGTTTCTTAATTGTGATGAATTGCATAAAAATACAGATACATTGGTTCCTTCCTGTATTTGTGGGGCTCCAGAGCCCTGCAGCTCATAACTCTGGAGAGAACAGAACAGGTTTGGTCAAAGGTAAAAACAAAACAAAACAAAAAAAAAGGATGCAGCTTAAATAGTATTGCAATGCAGCCAATGGCAACTTTGTTGAATATACACACCCATACCTGCCCACCCACAAAAGCAGGAAATCATAAAGTTATTTCCAGAAACTTTTGCTGAAATCCTAGGTATGTTTGGCAGATGCCCAGTTGCAGCAGCCCAGTTACTGCTAAGCTGCTAATTTTGACCCTTGTTTCCATCTCAGCAGTCTAAACAATTCAGGCTAAGAGTAAATTCTATGTAAATTGAGCAGAGCAGAGTCCATTAAAAAGCTGTTTTAGATTTCTAGTTTCTTAAATGATGCAGACCTAAAAGAAAATGCACCAGATCAGGAAAGCTTCTCATGTATAGTACCTTAAACTCTGAACATACCTGAGTACCAGGTAGCTTCAAATATTTTCATGTCTATAGTAATTCTTGCATATCTCCTTAGCTATCTTCAGTTCAGTCACTAATCACCTGACAAATAGGACAATATATTAACTTCTGGCATCATCCAGGCCTTGAACTGCCTTCAAATTTCCTATCAAAGGGTTGTTGTAAATCACAGGTAAAGTGGCTACTAGTGACATAGCTGGCAGCATTTAACATGCCTTTTGCAATAGATGGAGCTAAATCCAGCCCATCTTTTCTCTCAAAATGTAGCCATAGAGCTAACATTATCCTTACACATAAAACTAAGAGTCACTTGGAATAATGCATATTTACCTACAGTATTATTGAGTTCGATTCCAGTATATCTTTTCTTGCCACATACAAGTTCAAACAGGACAAAATTCAGTTTATTTTTATTCACAAACTGGTATCACAAAACTCAGTTAGTGCAAGTCTAGCGCACAGATGGTTGAGTCTAGCGCATGCACAGTTGCCATAGGGCCTTTAAAGGAAGGTTCGGTCTGAGGAAAGCTCAGAAAGGTCTCATTTTGAAGAACTTCAAAAGAATACAGGAGATCTCAGATACACATTGGATATGGCTTTATTCTCTTTTACTCTTATAGAGTGTTTCATTACTAAAACTCCCTTTTTACAAACTTGTAGTCCCTGTACAGGGCGACTGGATGTTGCTGAAGCATTTACTGGTTGGATGCCCTTCCTGACATCTACACAGAGTTCACAGCAGAGATTTTTTTTCTTTGTGCCTAAGGGAGAAACATCTGACGCTACCTCGGATTGAACTTTCAACCTTCCGAGTGGGAGGCAAGCATCTTCACCATTACACCACCACACCGCTCACGAATACTATGTAGTATTTCAAATACTGTATTTCATTACTAGCCATATTAAAATTATTTCTTAAAAAAATTAATTGCCTATTTTTGTTGAACTGGAACCAAAGTAATAGAAATATCACTTTGAATATTGTGAATCTGAATAATGTCACCATTTCATGGAATTCATTAGCAGCACTAATTGAGGCCTACCTATATTAGGTGAGAACAATTTAAGCAGCACAAACATTAGATGAATGGCTCCCTCCTGTTTAGATTGAATAAGGAGACTCAGTGTGGATCATGGCAAACTTCACTTGAGAGAAAACAGGCAATAAATATAGGCTCCATATCCAGATAAAAGTCCAGAAAATCCTTAAGTGGCAAAAAACTACAAAAAAATAATAACAAAAGCAGAACTCCTAGCTCTTCCTTACACAACATCATTTATTTATATACTGCCTTTTCACTGGATGGTTAAATAGCTTACAACAGCCATGCCATTAGATTCCTAGGGTTGAGAAAGAAAGAGATTAGACCCAATCACTCTTGTTAGGAAGCTCAGACAAGAAGCAAGACAATGAGCTCTATCTTTACTGCAATGTTACATTAACAGAATCTTGCAAGTTTGAACATAAACCCCTCCCACCCCTCTTTTTACTCTCTGGAAAACTAGGGGAGGATCCCATCTGAGACACATCCTCTATTTTCTCTTTTAGACTCAAATTTCATTTATCAGACCTTTGTCTAGGCAGTGTCTCTTTCTCCTGTCTCCCAAGGTCATTCCCGCATGCCATTACATCTCCACAAGAGTGGAGGACTTGATCCTGAGTCTCCATAGTCCAACTTCAGCATCTAACCATATACCACACTACACTCCCAGTCTACATCCATCTCTATCATCCCAATATCATGGCTCCATCCCCGGCAGTCTTCATCTGCTCAAAACATTGCTGAAGAAGAGTGGCAGTGTCTGGGCTGCTGAAAGTTTGACCGATCCTTCTTTATGGATTCAGGGAAACAAGCGTCATTGATGGACATCAAACATTTTATCTTAATTTGCGTTACATGTCACATCTTTAATATTAGCAAACTTTTGGAACTTGAAATGAATACAATGCCTTTCTCTGACATTTGTTTTGGGGGGAACTGATTTAACATGACTTGGGTTCTTTTCTGCATGATACTCATGTGACAGCACAAAAATGAAAAAGAAAGGCAAATACCCCCATCCTAGCATAGCAGACTAAGAGTTTCCCACCCTCATTTTAATGTTGATTCTTTATATTCCCCAGGGGGGAAATTGCATTTTAAAATAACAGCCAGTCAACTAACTGGAAAGGTAGTTTTTGTTAGCCAGGCCAAATCAACAAAAATAAATACTGCTCTCTCTCTCTTTCTCTGAAATCTTTTATCTTTTTCAAACCATGTTTTCTTGTTGTTCTCCCCACTTTGATATTGGTAACATTCAGATACAAACGCCCCCCCCCAAACTCATTTCTTTATGAAGGAACAAATGATGTTTGTTCAGGGTTTAGACAAACTGCACCCCATATATAATGGCCAACATTTCCTCTTCAGAAGATTGCCAGTGAATTGGGATATTCAGACAGGCCCTTCCGCATTAAAGCTCTTCCCCTGAGGCTAAGCTCAGTTTATCCAAAGCCTTGTATTGTATGTGCTTCGGTCAGCAGATAAGCAAAGGCAGACAATAGTGTCTTTTCCTAAAACAATTGCCAGTGTTAAGAATGTCATCAGAAATAATGGCCAAGAGAGGGACAATTCTGCTTGCATGTAAAAGCTTGCATAATGGAACCATTTGTAGCATGGTATGCGTGTTCATGGCTGTAGGTCTTTCTTTTAAAAAAAAATAAAAGGAAGAAGAAAAAAGATCCACCAGCACACAGTAGGAGCAGTCTCTCTGCTTCTTAGAAGACCTCCTTCATGAAAGGTACCATTTACAATCCATGCATACCAAGGACCCAAGAATGGAAATATTAGGTAGTAGTAAAATCCAGAGCTGGACTTAATAAATGCTAAACACTTTCTTTATAGAGCTTTGGGGATGCCGCAGCAAAAGCCTTCCAGCTATAGACCTCAAGCTGAATCATCATAAAAATGAATGGAAATACTAGGTACTGCAAAATTAATATCACTAATATTCTACCGCTACTCAACTACCTAGTTTTTTTCCTCATTAGTTTCTTTTAATATTTTTTTCTGTCCTGCATGACAATATACAGAAGTGGTTTTTGTTTTTTTTTCAGTGCTAGCAAGAAATTCACTACACTTTGATAGATAAATGAATTACAGCTACGTTGGGACTTTTCTAAAGGACTAGGGAAATGCAGTTGTTTATTGCATGATATTTTCAGTTACTTTCTTCCCTTGGACATAATGTTTTGTGACAGTAGCCAAGGGGCTCGCCTGCCACTTCAGTTAGCATTTACCTTTTTATTTTAATGAATAGCTGCTTGTGTAGAAATTAGGGAGAACCATCACTTTTCTCCTTAATTTCATCAAATTACATGCACGGTGATTTTAGTCAGGTCAGACCACAACATTGTTGCTTTTGGCATGCAAGCAGTAAGTTGAAAAATTGTTTTCCATAATTTCAACGTGCGTAGCAAAGAAATTTATTTCCAATGCTTACACAGTATTTTTCCCCCCAAATAAAACTATGGGTGGCTCACGTTAAGATAACTGAAAATTTAAAAAGACAACTATACTGCTTCAAAATAGACAACTAGTCCAGAATCCTTACTCCCTATTAAAGGGGGAGGTTAACCCATCATGTATTTCAGTTCTATATACCCATCCTTTTATATAAGTACCACAAAAAATAGACTGTATCTGAACTTCAACATTTTAAAGTTAATGTTTAAGTAAACTTGGGAAAAAATCCTCCCACCCCAGAAAAGATGTGTAACAAAACATATATACGGTACAGCAGCAGCAGCAACTAGATGCTGGAGGGAAGTGTTCTGATTTTGCCTTCTGTTTGATATGTTACTTTAATATGATTCAAATGATTTAATTATTTAATAATTTCTGTTCCAAAGTATATTGAATATTAGCATACAGGTCCTCATATTGGGACATTTGGACTCTTGCTTCCAAATCCAGCTCTGTCAATATTCATGCTTCATTGAAAGAATCAACAAGGTATCAAGTGATATTGCAATGTATTAAAGCTTATACATTCTTTATACATATATATTTGAGAAGTAAAGATAATTAAAGTTCTTGTGGTTGATTTTTGAAGAGGGACACACAGACCCAGTATGGATGCATCATCCCCAAGAATGGGTACGCTTCATGTTCCTATGGAGTTACTTTTGGATATTGACTTCATTGAGTCTCATGGGATTGTTTCCTAGAAAGCAGGCTTAAAATTAACTGTTCTTTCATCTAGGATCAATTTACCTAAATGAAACAGATAGCCCAGGTAAGACATTAGTACCTTGTCTTGTTTTCAGGGTCTGTGCCTCTTTCACTGAACATTTCTGCTCATATTTTACCTCCATTTCACTAAGGGCCAATTTTGTCCATGGGTGTTGAATGGTGTGCTAAACATTTCTCTTTTCTTCTGTAATCACAGAAATAGAACCATGATGACTGATTCTATTCTGCTCATCTCTGCTCTGTAATTATGTAAATAATTAGTGGATGAGATTCTGCAATGCTTGAATTCCAGGTTAATTGAAAAGAGGCACCTGCATGAATTGATAATAGATGGAGCAATGTTACAAAATCAGGACCTGCTGAATTACGATTTTTTTTCTTAATGGTTTTTATTATTAAGCCCATTTTATTATTTAACTATGCATCTACTGAACATTTTTTTAAAAAAATAATCTGAATGCAACAAAAGACAAAAGTCCTGATTTTCAACTATTTTGAAGTAGGAAAAAAAATATTTAGTATGACTTTTGAGAAAATAACATATTTTGTTATAATAGTATACTTCTAGAACATGATTCAAGTATCCCACTTATATATTTGTTGATGCAATATGGCTCATGAGATCTGTCTCATGCTATATAAAGCAAAATTTAAAAGAAACCTATTAGGTGACATAGTAAGACTCTCCTCTGCTATTATGCCAAATAGAAATTTGACAGCCAATGCTTTGATAGGCTGAAGATGAAAATGTGGAACTGTTTGATGTGATGAATTTTCTCCTGCTGTGATTTTTCACTACTGGAAAAATAAAACATGGCAACCTAATCCAACCTCATATATTCATCTTGAAATTAGAATAATCAGATGCAAGAAAGGCTAAGCTCCAGGTCTGAAATATGTTTTAAGGAAGACGATCTGTAGATGTAGGCCTGACTACTAAATATGAAGAAAATTGCTAAAAACTATTCTTTCCCCCAATAATTTAAAGAATGTGTCTTTTTTTTTTTTTTTTTGCAAATGATCAGTGTATGCAGTTGATAGCATACATATTGGATCTTAAATGTCGAAGTGAAAACTCCAACTAGCATGAGCCCTCTATACATTTAAATCGGAATACTTGCTTTTCATTACAAATGTCAACCCTAAAGAGATAAGTTCAATTACTTTTCCATTGCGGTTCTTAAAAGCCAGAAGATCCTTAGTGGATTAAAAGATTCCAGTGGCTCATTGCCGAAAATGAAATATCCAGATCAAGACTTATTTTAAAACAGATGTAAGATTGTAAAATTAGTAAATAGCTTTCTCCCAGAGCTAATAAAACCTCAGCAGTTTACTTAGGTTCATTCATAATATAAAATGCATGTTTCATTCCCCCCCACCTCAAAGTTCTGTGTAGGGTAATTTTATTACCTGTAGTACTTTAAAAGGAAGCATGACCATATCCAAAGTCCCTTTCTTAGTTGTCTGTCAATATATCCTGCAACCAAGTGTTACAACTATCCAAATTGGATTGCCATAATCTAGATGGCCAATAGATAGAAGTTACGTTGTTATTATCTAATACTTCATATATCTGCAGCCCAGATATATTTGCACACATAAATACATCCTCAGAAACAAGTGTGATAAAAGTGTACTAAAAGGGTTTCTTTGAACTAAAGCAAGCACCCATTGTGCAATGAGGATACCTTTGTAAAATTAAGATGAGATATATTTTATTTATTTATATCCCACCTTTATTATTTTTTACAAATAACTCAAGGCAGTGAACATATCTAACAAACCTCCCTCCTCCTATATTCCCCACAACAACAACCCTATGAGGTGGGCTGGGCTGAGAGAGAGTGACTGGCCCAAGATCACCCAGCTGAGGTAGGGCTGAGGTAGGACTACAACTCATGGTCATTGTTTGCATGATTTGTTTAAGATTTGCATAAACACTGTAAATATTCAGTTCCAGTTGATCATAGTTCTTCTGTCACGGTGTATCTTTCTACTTAGAAAGTTAATTTTGATTAAACAATTCATATAATGAAGAGAAAAGGGAGGAAGGAAGTTATTCTTAGAAGCTGACTTGGCCTGTCAAAAGTATTCATGAAAATGTTCATTAAAGCTAGGAGGTGAATTAAACTTACATGCACAGTTAATCTTTCTGGCATTATATTGTCAGTTCCAACTCTGTTATTCTGTTAAGCATGTTTTCTAAGTACATTTTAAAAGAAATGAGCATTGCATCTCCCATGTTTGTGTTCATTGAGAAGAAACTCAACTGTTGTTGACGCTGAAGTAGCTATTCATTGTTAAGACGCAATCCAATTAGTTTGTTTAGCAGCTTCCCTCCTCCTTCATAGATCTCAGGCCAGAGATAATCAATAGAAACAATAACAGAAGATGAATCATGGGAAATCAAAACAGATGAAATCAAACCAGGCTTCCCGGCAGAACCAAAACTAACTTTGACACCTGCCTGTCCTTCAGCCAGAGGGCATTCTACGATAGACATGCCATAGCTGAGAAGGTCCTTTTTTTTCCTCACTGAGGCAAACTGCCTCCAGTTTTCACAGAGAAAATATTCCTGGACAAATCTTAATTATAGGAAGTCCTTGTTTAGTGACCACAGTTGAGACTGGCAACTTGGTTGTTAAATGAAGTAGTTACTAAGTAAAACCATGACTGTACTTATGATCTTACTTTCTTACTGTAAAGCTTTCCTTTGTTTTACAGACCGACAGGGTTGTAAATGCGACGATCGGTCACCAAGTTACTTTTTCATCACGGTCTTCACCTTGAATGATTGTTAAACAAGATAAGGCAGGGGTGTCCAAACTTTTTTCAAAGAGGGCCAGATTGGATGAAGTGAACGTGCTGGAGGGCCGAACATTTTTCCGAACATTCTTTGAACCATTACAATTAAATGCAAATGAATTATTTTATGCCTCTTTCCTCTCCCTCTCTTTCTTCTTTCTCTCTCTCTCTCTCTTTCCTTTCCCTTTCCTCTCCCCTCTCTCTCTTTCTCTTTCCTCTCCCCCTCTTTCCTCTCTCTCTTTCTCTTTCCTCTTTCTCTCTTTCTCTTTCCTCTAACTTTCTCTTTCCTCTTTCTCCTTTCTTTCCTCTTTTCTTCTCTTTCCTCTTTCCTTCCTTTCTCTTTCCTTTCTCTCTTTCCTCTCTCTTTCCTTTATTTCTCTTTCCTTTCTCTTCTCTTTCCTCTTTCTTTCCTCTCTCTTTTCTCAATCTTTTTTCTTTCCTCTTTTTCTCTTTCTTCTCCCCCTCGCTTTCTCTCTCTCTTTCCTTTCTTTCCTCTCCTTTCTCTCCCTCTTTCCTCTTTTCCTCTTTCCTCTCTTTTCTTTCTCTTTCCTCTTTCTCTCTCTTTCCTCTCTTTCTCTTTTTTCTTTCCTCTCTTCTCTTTCTCTTTCCTTTCTCTTTCTCAATCTTTTTTCTCTTTTCTCTTTTTCTCTTTCTTTTCTCTCCCTTTCCTCTCCCTTTCTCTTTCCTCTTTTTCTTTCTTTCCTCTCTTCCTCTCTCCCTTTCTCTTTCCTCTTTTTCTTTCTTTCCTCTCTTCCTCTCTCTCTTTCTCTCTCTCTCTTTCTCTTTCCCTCTCTCTTTCCTCTCTTCTCTTTCTTTCCTCTTTCTTTCTCTTCCTTTCCTCTCTTTCCTCTCTCTCCCTGTCCCTTTCTCTTTTCTCTTTCTCCCTTTCTCTTTCTTTCCTTTCTTTCCTTTCTCCCTTTCCTCTTTCTCCTTCTTTCTTTCCTCTCTCCCCCTCTCCCTCCCCCTTTTTTCATCTCCCTTTCTTTCTCCCTTTCTCTTTCTTTCCTCTTTCCTTTCTTTCTACTTTCTTCCTTTCTTTCCTCTCTCTCCCCTCTCCCTCTTTATCTTTCCTCTCCCTTTCTTTTCTCTTTCTTCCTTTCCTCTCTTTCTTTCTTTCCTCTCTCTTTCTCTTTCCTCTCTCTTTCTCTTTCTCTCTTTCCTCTCTCTCCCTCTCTTTTTCTCTTCAGCTCCTCCCCCCTTTACTAACAGAACCAGTTCACCTACCAAATCGTTTAACTTCCTCCCTTAGAGATGGGCAATGTGGATTCACCACATTCTGACAAAGAGAAATCCCAGCACCTCTCATCGATCCTGCTGCAGGGGCGGCAAATGCTGTATGTTAGCAATATCTGGAGAGCTACAGTTCATCCGCACCCTCCTGAAAGGCTCTCCCCTCCGTTGCAATGTCACGCTTTGAAAGGCCCCTGGCCCTCCTCCGCTTCAGGCCGACTGCGCCCAGCAGGGAGCCTCAGTAACCGGCGCGGAAGGGAGGAGGGGAGGAAGAGAGACAGACCCTCTCCTCGCAGCTCA
>NW_015386760.1:354494-359364 GCF_001527695.2 Protobothrops mucrosquamatus
CCTAGGGAACAGCCTGGGGATGGCCCAGGAAGCGATGCCTCCCTGCTGCCACCCGGCCCGGTTCGGGGAGACATATGGCTGGGTCAGCTGCCCGGGGATCGGCCCGGGGCCGGTGCAGGAAGCGATGCCACCCAGCCCGGTCTGGGGAGATGTGTAGCCGGTTCGCCGGCCCGGGGACGGCCCAGGGAGCGATGCCCCCGCCGCAGCCGCCCCAACCAGGACTGCTGCACGGCCCGGGCAGACACGTGGTCGGCTTGGCGGCCCGGGGATGGCCCAGGGAGCGATGCCCCTGCCGCCGCCACTCCAGCCAGGACTGCTGCACAGCCCGGCCCGCGGCCGTCTGCTGCACGGGGAATGGGCCGGGAATGGCCCAGGAAGCGATGTCCCCAGCCCTGCCTGGAGAGACACGTGGCTGGCTTGGCGACCTGGGGACGGCCCAGGAAGTGATGCCCCCGTCGCTGCTGCCGCGGCCCCAGCCAGGACTGCTGCTCAGCCCGGCCCACAGAGATGCGTGGCCGGCTCAGCTGCCTGGGGACGGCCCAGGAAGCAATGCCCTCCTGCCGCCGCCCCAGCCGGGACTGCCGCCCGGCCCAGCCTGGCGAGACGCATAGCCAGCTCGGCGGCCCGGGGATGGCCCAGGGAGCGATGCCCCCGCCGTCCCAGCCGGGACTGCTGCTCAGCCCGGCCCGCGGAGATGCATGGCCAGCTCAGCTGCCCGGGAACGGCCAAGAAAGCAATACCCTCCTGCTGCCGCCCCAGCTGGGATTGCCACCCGGCCCGGCCTGGGGAGACGCATAGCCGGCTCGGCGGTCCGGGGACGGCCCAGGGAACGATGCCCCCGCCGCCCCAGCCGGGAGTGAGGCTTGGGGGGGCAGCAGGAGGAAGAAGGGGGGAGGGGGAGGAGGAGGCTCTGGAGCCGCAGGAGATGGCTCAAAGAGCCGCATGTGGCTCCCGAACCGCGGGTTGCCGACCCGTGGACTTGCCGGAGGGCCGTGGGAGGGCCGCATTTACATAGAGCAGGGAGGGCTGTTCGAGGGCCGGATTAAACCAGAACGCGGGCCGCAAATGGCCCGCGGGCCGGACTTTGGACATGTCTGAGATAAGGGCTTGATTGTTGAATTAAGATAGTAAAACCCAGCTTTCTCTCAACGCAGAGGATGGAATTCGCATTTCTGGTCATGCATCCATACTTCTCTTCTTTGAAGACAGCGCATCCAATATTCTGTGTTCAGTAGGCGGGATTTTGATTGCGTGCAAAAGTCAATATTGACTCTTGGCAACTTCCTGGACAAATCAGTGGTTTGAAAATTATATTTATTTGTTTGTGTTTTTTTGTTTATATCCTGTCTTTTTTATTTTTATCTATAATTTAAGGTGGCAAGCAAGTAATACTTCTTCCTCCTATTTTCCCAACAAAAACAACCCTGTGAGGTGGGTTGGGCTGAAAGAGAATGACTGGTCCACCCAGCCGGCTTTCATGTAGTCCTCAAGTCTTTCTTGGCCAGCAAAGGATTGCCCATCTTTGACATACAACAAGAGAAGATCCAGAAAGGTCAGTGCAAAATCAATGACGGATGGATGTGTTGCTTTTACTAATCAAAGGATACCTTATAGGACCAATGGGGCACAAAATAACATACACCAGGAAGGTTCATCGGCTACTTTCAAGATTAAATTCCATACCTCATATAAAGGACACTTGTGAAAAGATCCCAAGTAATCATTTTTATGCTTCCAACTGTGGCAGTGACAAAATCCACCATGGTTTCAGGAAGCAAGGTGAGAAAAAGAGAAGGTGCAAAAGAGAGGGAGAGAGATTCCGTTTTAGCTTCCTGAGAGAGCCATAGCGTGTGCTTCACTCAAACCTGACCTACTTTAAAGAAATCAGGTCATCTCTGAGTTCTTCATTACCACCAGACTAAACAGTGCAAAAGCTAGCAGGCTTCCTTTCTGTCTTTTCAGTGTCCTGCTAATTCTCATTACAACATTATTATGTATTCCCCAATATGTATTGACTTAGTCATTTAGCCACATCAAAGCTGGTAAACAGTATCAGGAGAAAGAAGCCAAGTAAACATTATTGCTGACTCTTAAAAGAAAAAAGAAAAAAGAAAAAGAAAAATAGTGGGAAAAGGAATAAGAGGAGAAATTGCAGAGTAAACAAAGCAAACCTCCAGAATTTCCTCTGGGGAACGAAGAAACAAAGCGAGGCACAACTGCCTATCAACATTAGCCATGAGTGATGGCGTTCACCTCTTGAACACCGGCAGAATCTAAAACGCTACTAGCAATTTCAACCATTGTTGCTCAGACTGGAGAACAAGGCAGGGTAGATTGGTGGGGGAGGGGGAGGAGAGAGAGAACTGCCAGCTAGGAAGTGTTTTATTGCATTCCTTTTTCCTAAAGACTATTTTGCTGCAAAAACTGTGACTACGTGTCTTACCATGTTTCTCCACTAGTGACTTAAAGCATCTTCACGCAGCATCCAGCCATCCTAGAAGCAATGTAAAATCTGTTCGGAAAACTGACACAGCTTCACAATAACAGTTGCGTGATTCCAGAAGGCGTTCTAATAGCCATCCTGCCTTAGAATATACTGAAAATGCAAACTGTACTTGTTTGTGCAAATATTTATATATCACCTTACTGAGAAAGACTTGCTATGCGTGACTTCTACGCAGATAATGAGCATAGTTTACATAATCCAAGTGACTTCCTTAAGAGCAAAGTGATCCCAAATATGGTTTTAATTTGGTGGTAATAGGCTTGTTGTTGTATTGACATCTGTATTTTGCTTTTGTCTGGGTGTCTTTCATTATGTGAGCTGCCCTGAATCATGAATGGGAGATCAGCAGCAGCTATATAAATTGAATTTATTATTTATGGTCAAACCTTTCTCCATTATAACGAAAGAAATTCCATTCTAACCTCCACAAGAAGATGGAATTTCTGTACCCCTAACAATGATATGTGGGGAAAGTTATATCAGCCCTCACCCTGCTCATACCTAAACTAGGTGCATCTGCAAAACCCCAATGTCTGTATCATTTTCTGTTTAGTCACCAGCCTTCCCATATTAAAGATGAAGACCTAAAAGAAGAGGACTGGACTAGAAGACCTCCATGGTCCCTTCCAGCTCTGTTCTGTTCTGTTCTGTTCTGTTTTCTGTCTCCTGAATGTATACATATGTGCTAATTTAGCTTCCCATATATGATTAGGTCAAACGTCTATGGTCATAATTATCCCAAAGGTGCTTTTTCACGAGACAACTGGACTTTCTTGTTTTTCTTTGAAGATATTTCACTTCTCATCCAAGAAGCTTCTTCGGCTCTGAAGGCGCCCCACCATCCAGTCAGAGTTGAGGAAACTTCTTGGATGAGAAGCGAAATGTCTTCAAAGAAAAACAAGGAAATCCAGTTGCCTCGTAAAAAAGCACCTTTGGGATGATTAGGTCAAACATTTATACAGGACTATTTGTGTACCATCTCCACTTAAGTGTGGTTGTAAGCTATATTAATTTTCTACAGTACACTGAAAAAAACCTTCTCCATCTTTGTCTTGCTCACCATTTAGAGCAGCGGTTCTCAACCTGTGGGTTGCGACCCCATTTGGGGTCGCACAACCATTTCACGGGGGTCGCCAAACCACTCCGTCCGCCATTTTTTTTTTGCCCTTTTCCTTAGCTGTGCTACTCCCTCTGCTTGGCGGCAGCCTGCATGCAGGAACTTTACCAAATGTGCCCTGCAGGAGGCGTGTGAAGAGCGCAGGCGCAGAGCAAGGCCCCACCCTCCCCAGGGATTCATTTCAGATTTAGGCGGCAAAAGTTTTTCTCGTGCAGAGGAGAGAGGAAAAACAATTGCGGAACACTCGGGAATCCCTTGCAAGGCACCAGGTACCTTGTGCTTATTTCCTAATGCCTTCCCCCCCCCGTGTTTTCTGCTCCACCCCGAATTCGCCTCCCTTCCACTCTCCGGCGCAGGTCCGTGGGTCGTCAGCTGACGGGCGCAGGAGGTAGGCGCTGCGGCGGCCTCCCAGCCACCTGCTTCATGCAAGCCCTTGCAACTGCTCCAGCCGAAGAAGCAGGTGGCTGGGAGGCCGCCGCGGCGCCTACCTCCTGCGCCCGTCAGCTGATGACCCCCGGACCTGCACCGGTCAGCTAAAACGTCCGGCAACGCTTTGGCCGGTGCGGAGGGCGAAGGGGAGGCCGCTGCAGCGCCGAACTCCTGCGCTTGTCAGCTGGGAGGTCTGGCGACGTAGCTGGCTGGCGGAGAGCGATGAAGAGGCGGCGACTCCGCGGGCGGGGTCCTGCCTGCCCACCCGCCCCATTTGTAAAAGAAAAAGTCAGGCAAAGCTTTGGCCGGTGCGGAGGGCAAAGGGGAGGCCGCCGCAGCGCCGAACTCCTGCGCTTATCAGCTGGGAGGTCCGGCGACGGAGCCGGCTGGCGTGGAGGGCAGTGGGGAGGTGACGGCTCGGTGGGCATGGTCCTGCCTGCCCGCGAATGTCGGGCTCACCCACGCCATCTGTAAAAGAAAAAATCTTCCGCCCAAGAGGGGTATTGCCTGCCTGCCGTCTGCACCCTGCCGCCGCCCCGCACTGGTGTCTGGCTCGGCGACTGCAAGCTCTGCGCCATTGGTGTGGTGTGCAGATGGCACTGTGGGAGCCGCGCAGGGCCTTCTGCTGCCTCCTGCTCCCCCACGCTTCGCCTTCCCAGGACCTCCGCCCATTTTCCCATGCCTAGAGCAGGAGGGAGGGAGAGTGCAGACGGCAGGCAGGCAATACCCCTCTCTTTCCTATGGTAAAACCTGCATTTGCCGTTTCGCTGCTTCTTTCTATTCCCCTCCATCCCCCACACCCCACCCCCTACTCCTCT
>NW_015386760.1:361269-403926 GCF_001527695.2 Protobothrops mucrosquamatus
ATATTTACATTGTGATTCATAACGTAGCAAAATTAATTTTATGGTTGGAGGTCACCACAACATGGTGGCCACGCCCACTTGGTGGCCACACCCACTTGGCAGCCACACCCACTTGGCCACGCCCCTGGCACCTGGGGTCACCACAACATGGGGAACTGTATTATGGGGTCGCGGCATTAAAAAGGTTGAGAACCACTGATTTAGAGACCTATCATCTAATTTCCAAACACGCATACCTCATATTATAAGGGTTGCCTAAATATCACTTGCAGAAAAAGGCTGTAGTTCTGAAATAGTAGCAGCCATTATGCATAGTTAAAGTAATTGGAACATTTCAGAGCTGTGAAATATCTACCCATTGTGGTGGTAAAGTCTTGGTCCACTCTATAATTTGTTATCATTATTTCCGTCCTGCATTGTATCAAAACCATTAGTGAAGACCAACACAGATGTGTACTGAAAAAGAAACATCGGAAACATGAAGTTCTGTATTAAAATGCTTGGGAAGTATGTTTGTATTTTCACAGGTTTTTATTTCAAATTTGTACAAGTTAAAAACTGCAGTGTCCTAGACATTTCTACTGGTGCAGGCATGATGTGAAGATACTCCTTCCTCATTTTCACTGACTTCTTCTTCATGCAGGCCATGGGTGTCAAACTTGCCACGTCATGTGATGTGTCGCAACATTTTTTTGCCTTGTCTGAACTGGGGTGGGCGTGGCCTCCGTATAATGCAACCGGCCCGTGGGCTGACAGTTTGACACGCCTGATGTAGGCTGAAGTCTGAGATGCAGACTTAAGGTATTCAAATCCCTAAAGAAAATATATAAGGACTACTTTTGTTTGAAGCAACGATCCCAAGGAAATCTGCCTACAGAATTCTGTTGGAGCGGATTTACAAAATCTGACAAAACAGTATAGGTTTTGACCTTGACTTACGACCAGGTCACTTAGTGAACAATGGGTTCACTTAAAAACCACCATACAAATGTTGTAAAATCAGTTCAGTCACACAGACCATTGCAGTCGTAACTTGAGGACTGCCTATAAGTCCCTCAAAACCTGGTTGTCTGAAGATGTCAAAGAAATGGTGAATTAGTGAGGTCACTGCATTGTCTATGACCCTGAATTTTGTCTCCTAGTCTTTTAATAATAAAATTGATTTTTTAAATTGCAGAACATTTGTAATGTTATTTATTTTATAGCTATTTGTACAGTATACCGCTCAGAGTCACATTCTGAGAGATGGATGGCTATATAAATATAATGAAACAAATAAAATGAGATAGCCAGCAGCGTTACATGGAGTTTGCTAGGTTGTGCCTTTCTCTTGTCAAACATCCATACTGACAATGAAGAACCCATTTGAAAAAGGCCAATCAGGTTAAACAAAGATGGAAGAAAGGTTTTCTTTGTAAGCCACTGCCTTTGTTATTTTAGAGTTTCTTTCCCAAAGGCTTTGCCAGTTTTCTAACTCTATGTGATGCCCAAAGTTTTTTGCCCATATTATCATTGTTTCTTTAACTTGTTCCTTTTCCATCTTTAAACTTAACATATACTTATACAGTTTCTTAATCAATTTTTCATGTGATGTCAGTAGTATCTGGTCAAATTCTATCTGTTCTTTATAAAATCCAGATGTTTTAGCATCTTTTTCATATCTTGTTTGAATTTGCAGGTGTGGCCACCATGATAGAGCAGTGCCCTGTTCTTCCAGTTCTTGTCTAGAGTTTAGTTTCCCTTCAGTATTCAAAATGTCTTTATAAGTCACAATTTTCTCATAGTTAATTAGGTTTGGGTGAACAAACACTTCCATTGTTGAAAGCCATCCAGGTATTTTCATGTAAATTTTCGCTTTTACCTTTTCCCATTCTAGAAGAAGTGTGTTTCTTATATAGTGGTTTTGAAAGTATCTATGTATTTTATTCTTCCCATACCATAGGAAGGCATGCCATCGAAGTTGTAGGTCATGCCCTTCTAGGTATAGTAATCTTTTATGCCTATGGGTTATCCATTCTGTTAATACAGATGCTTGATAATATAAAGCCAAATCTGGCAGCCCAAATCCTCCATTTTCTTTCGCTTCTTGTAGCATTTTCAATCTAATTCTGCCTTTTTTTCCTTGCCAAATAAATTTCAAGATAAATGTATTTAATTCATCAAAGAATTTTTTTCCAGTTTTATAGATTTTATTTGAAATAAAAAGAGTAATTTTGGTAAAATAGTCATCTTTACCGTTGCTATTCTCCCTAGCATTGAAAGTTGTAGATTTTTCCATTTTTCCAAGTCTAGTTTTATTTGTTTTAATAATTTTATGTAGTTGTCTTCTTTTATTGTTGCACATCTTGCTGTTAAGTATATCCCCAAGTATTTAACTTTCTTAACTATTTGAAGATCTATTTTTTCTGTCAGTTGATTTTTTTTGTTTATGTATAAGGTTTTTGGTTATCACTTTGGTCTTTTCTCTATTTATTTTCAGTCCTGCCACTTCTCCAAATTCTTCTATCTTTTTCAGAAGCTTGAGGCTTCTCTCAAGTGGCTCTTCTAATATAAAAACCAAGTCATCTGCGAATGCTTGTAGTTTATATTTTTCATCTTTTATCTCCATTCCTTTAATTTCTGAGTCTTGCGTAATATTTCTATTCAATACTTCCAGTGTTAATATAAATAATAATGGGGATAATGAACATTCTTGTCTTGTGCCTTTTTTTAATATTAAATGTTTCTGTAAAATCTCCATTTATGATTACTTTAGCTATTTGTCCATGATAAATTGTTTTAATTATATTTATAAAGTTTTCTCGAAAGTCCATTTTGTTTAGTTGTTGAATCATAAATTGCCAATTTACATTATCAAAAGCCTTCTGTGCAAATATTAGCACCATCTGCTTCCCTGGGTGCATTTTATAGTATTCCAAAGTATCTAAAAACATTCTTAAATTATTTTTTATTTGTCTCTTAGGTAAAAATCCATTTTGGTCTGTATGTACAGTATAAATTCAGTCAAAAATCTCTTTAATCTTTCTGCTATTATTGAAGCAAAAAATTTATAGTCATGTTTAATAGAGATATTGGTCTATAATTCTTCATCTGTGTCAAGTCTGAATCTTCTTTGGATATTAAAGTAATGTTGGCTTCTATCCAAGTATTTGGTATTTTAGCCTCTAAAAGTACCTCATTACACAGTTCTTTCATTAATGGGCTTAACGTATCTTGTAGGCATTTAATGTATCTTGTAGGCAACTCTGCAGGTAGCCCATCTGGATCTGTGGGTTATCATTTTTTTGCCTTTTTATAGCCTCTGTTACCTCATTGATATTTTTTCATTTAGCATGTTTTGGAGGGTCTCTGAAATTTTTGGTAAGTCAGCTTTTTTATGTATTGCTTTATTTTTTCTTGAGAATTTTCTTCTATTATCGTAAAGTGACTCATAAAAGTCTTTGATTATTTTTTTAATTTTGTCGTTTTGGAATTCTAAATCACCTTTTGAATCTTGCAATTTATTTATCAATTTTTTCTCTTTTTCATTTTTCAATTTGTATGCTAACTACCTACTTGGTTTATTAGCATTTTCAAAAAAGTTTTGTTTTGCCCTTTTAATTTGTTGGGCCATTTTTCAGCCTTTGCTAAGTTTAATTTATTTTTTATTATTTCCATTTGCTTTTTAAGAGTTTTCTTTTGTGGATCACTTTGTAGTTCTGATTCTAATTTTATAAATTCCTCCTTTAGCTTTGTTTGTTGTTGCTTTTTTTCTTTATTCTTTTTCGCCATGTAAGTTATAGCCAAACCTCTAAAATATGCTTTAGCTGTATCCCATACATTTTGAAGTGATGTCTCTTCTTTTTTGTTTATTTTAAAGAAAAATTCCATTTCCTTTGTTGCTATTTGTATAAATTCTTTCTCTTTCAATAAAGATTGATTCAGAGACCATCTTAGTTTTTTCTCAGCTCCTCTCCAAGTCATCTTTATCAGATTATGGTCTGCCCATATATTGGTTTCTATCTCGATCTCTTGTATAATCAGACTTAATTCAAGGGATATCCATATCATATCAACTCTGGACCATGATTTGTGCCTGTTTGAGTAAAATGTATATTGTGATTTTTGGAGGGTTCTTTTCTCTCCATATATCCTGTGTATAGATTTCTTCTGCCAATTTAAAGGAAGTCTTAGGTAGTATATTCCTTCCTTTTTTCCCTATTTTACTACTTCTGTAATCCAGCTTCTTGTCTACAATTGCATTAAAGTCTCCCATTAAGCAAATATTTTGATATTCCAATTCCACTATTTTTTAATGTAATTTTTGATATAATTCTTCTTCTTTGTTATTAGGTGCATATATTGCTATCATCAGTATCTGTTTTTGATTTATCATTATTTCCACCATTAATATTCTTCCCTCTTCATCTGCATAGATTTGTTTGGGGTTCATTGTCTCTTTAATATTCCTCTTTTCTTTTGTTGTGCTAGTGTGAAGTGGAATTTCCCGATTTTCGGTTGTTACAACAATTTATAGTGTTGTCTCTTAATATGTGTTTCTTGGAGACAAATTATATCCATTTTTAGTTTTTGTAGTCATGTAAAAAAAAATCTTTTTGTGGGGGAGTTCAATCTGTTTATATTCACTGAGAAAATCCCATTTTCCTTCTCCATCTCCTTTAGTTATATTTAGGTTTTATTCTCCTAGTTGTTTTTATCTATCTCTGTTCTCTTGCTTTTGCCCCTTCTTCTATGTTTGTGTTTTCTGTTTCTTCTTCTTCCCTTGGTTTGGCTGCTCCTTCTATTGCTATCTCTTCCTGTTTTTTTGCTTCTCTCTCTACATGAAATTCTGGACTTTCCCCTTTCAAAAAAGCTCTGTAACTCTCATAGAACTCCATTGCCTTGAGTACAAAGTCCAATATGTATCTTTTCATGTCCCAATTAATTAAAATCCCTTCTGGAATCAGCCATCTAAAATTCACTCCTTTTTAAATTAATTTTCTGGTCAGGAATTGGTATTTTCTTTGTGAATCTCTTATCCTCCTGGGGATCTGCTTCAACACTACATTTTCCTTTTCTTTATAACACAAAGTATCATCTCTCACTCTTCTCAATATCTCATCTCTTATAGATCTTTTGACGAATCTAACATGTACTTCTCTAGGGACTTTATTTCTCCTTGCATAGCTTGAATTGACTCAAAATATCTGGTCTATCTCTCCTTCCATTTACTGTTTCCTAATTTCCAGTGCTTCAGTCAATAGCTCTGTCATCAAGTCCGCAAGGTCCTCTTTTTTATCCTCCGTTATGTTTTGAAATCTTAAAAAATAAGATGTGTTTTCCATTTCCAAAACTGCCATTGAATCTTCCAATTCTCTATTTGTTTGCATCAGCCTCTGATTTTCATATTTTATTTCTTCCATCTTTTGACCAGTCTTTACTGACTTGTCTTCTATTTTCTGAATTGTTTGTTCATTCTTTGTAACCATCTGTCGGAAGCTTTCTAGTTGAGAGTTTATGTTATGAATTTCTTGATTCATTTTATCAAAGTTGTCTTTTGTCTCCTCATGATGTTTCCTTGTTTCTTCTTTGTGAAAGGAGATTGCCTCTTGGATTGCTTGTAATGCCACTTGTATCTCCTTCTGAAAATTGTTAGATTTTTCTTGTTGAAGCATTGATTCAATTGATCTTTGATACACAGGGCTTACAGAGGTGGAGGATGGGACTGAGGGTGTTTTCTTGCCAGTTTTACCTAAATTTGGAATGCTCATTTTTGTTTCCATCCCCCCCCCCAAATCTTTTATCAACTCTAATACTTTTCCCAAATGCCCACCTTAAATAAAACCATTAATCTTATATTCAATACCACAATATATCATTTAAATTTGTCTTAAATAACTCTTATAGTTCTTGTCTATAGCCTCTGTAATCCAATAAACTCCTTGAAAGAAAAGAGAGAACAAAGAAAAAAGATTTGTAATCCATTTCTGTTTGTGAGGCTCACTTCTGGAGCAGTTGTCCAAAATCCAAGGTTATCGCTCAGTCAGAATTTATAATCTGCAAGGTCCTACTATTCAAAGTTAATAGTCCATAGGGCCTTCTCCAAGGGAAGTCACCAACAGTTGAGCTTCCACTGTCCTTAAATAGTTACAGATGGCACTTAACATCTATGAGGTTAGCAAAAATGTTCAGAATATGTTTAGCAATTGTTGGAAATGTAGACAAAAACTAGGCACATACTATCATCTTTGGTGGACATGCCCTAAAGCCAAAAGATTTTGGCCAAGAATACATATATGGTTAGAGAAAATGATTGGCCAAGAATACATATATGGTTAGAAAAAAATGTAGATTTTAAGCCAGAATTATTTTTGTTAGATATAATTGTAGGAAATTATGAGAAAGAATGTGTATATTTAATGTTATATGTACTAACTGCAGCAAGAATGGTATTTGCTCAACATTGGAAAGATGAAGAATTACCAGTGGAGGAAGAGATCATTAAGAAAATTTTGGACTGTGCAGAAATGGACAGACTTACACTGAAAATGAAAGAGAAAGAAGATTCAGAATACTTTAGAACATGGGATACATTTTATCAATGGCTAGAAAAATGAGGTAGAGAGAAAGGAGTTTAACATGTATTAGTAAGCTAAATATTGGAACCCAGACAACATGTTATTGATAAAATATTAAGGATTTGTGATCATAAAAATATTAATAAAATATTGTTTAAAAAAAGATGGAAGAATTTGTGTTTTAAAAAAATTCTACATTGTGCATGCTCAAGGTTGTTACCAGGGTGGTGGATGGAAATTGGGAAGGGAAGGAGACCTTTTGGGAATAACCTCTCCAATCTCCATGGATAGTCTAGTTCAGTGTTTCTCAACCTTGGCAATGGTAAGATATGTGGACTTCAACTCCCTGAGTTGCTGGGTAAGGAATTCTGGGAGTTGAAATCCACATATCTTAAAGCTGCAAAGGTCTAGTTGCTCCTGCTCAGTTTCATTCCTGGCGGTTTTGCACCTCTGGCTCTCTCTTCTTGCCTTGGCATTTTACACTTATTCATATTCACTTCCTTCCCTCCAATCATGTTCTGACTCAAATAAACTTTGTCTGCTAGAAAAAAAGTTTGCAATGAAAGCAAATATATTTTTACAGGTCTTTTTTTTTTTAAATGTTAATGTTAAAAGCTATAGAACCCAACTAACTCAAATGATAAATAGATCAGCTTTATATTGAATCCCTCTTTGCATTTGACCTAAGTCCTTGATGCATTCAGTTTTACAAGTAGATGTATACTCTCAAAATATCTTTTTCTTTTTCTTTTAGAAAATGAGGAAATTAAGCTTGCTTATCTAAAAGGCTAGTAGTAAGCGGGCTTTCACAGAAAAAAGCCTGACTGATTTCAGTGTAACACACGGTAGCAATGCTCAGAGTTTGGCTGAAATTGGGTTTTGCTTGACAACTGACCTGTGAAACAAATCACAAGTATCAATATTCAAATGTTGGCTGTGTCCATGTATTTTGTGCCTTTTAAAATAAAGAAATAGCATATATCCTAAGATAAGACCAAGATTTTTTTCTTTCTTTATATCATATATGTGTGTGTGTGTGTGTGTGTATGTGTATGTATGTAAGTATAAAATTAGTTTGAAGCATGTCTAACCAGAAGGTTTGGAAGAAAAGAACCACTTAAAGCAAGGGATGGGAGAGACAGAGAGAGCGAGAGCAAAACTGTTCCACTTCATCTCGCAGTGCTGCAATACATCACTCCAATTAAATCCCGTCCAATAAGCAATAGGAGGACGTGTTAAGTAAAATTCATGAGCTCTGAATGCGTGTGAATGAGTCTGCCAATCAGAATCAATGCCACCCATTCATCTGTTCTAACTCCATGGTGATGACAATGAGCTTGAAACCCGGCTTTGTTGTCATCAGCTGTGCTGGAGTTGGTTGGATCAAATGTATGGGGACATTTAAATCTTCAGCACAGAAGCAACACACAGGATATCTTATTCACTGCTCAAAGAAAAATTGAGGGAAGAGAGGTGCCTTAATCAGCCTTTACATATATCATGTAGGATAGATTCCCTGTGTGAAGAAGGCCATCATTATTTTTCCTAGGGTTTTTTTGTTTGTTTTGAGTCTGGCTTGTTTGCATATATGAAAACGACAGTAACAGAGGCATTGTGCTTTTTATATATCTGTATTCTTTTCTCAGAGGTTATGTTGCAAAGCAAATTTCCCAGGTGCATTATTGATATAATTGCTGATGGGATAGTTTCGCTAGGACGTTCTCTCTCTCTCTCTCTCTCTCTCTCTCTCTCTCTCTCTCTCTCTCTCTCTCTCTCTCTCTCTCTCTCCCTTTCCCTCTTTCCCGCCTCCTTTTCAGAGCTCTTCTGCCAGATGTCAAAGTCTGAGCTGTTATGAAGGCCACTGCATTTGTGCTGCTCGATCTGCATCCTTGGTTTAGTAGAAATGTGATTTAAAAAAAAAAAAGTGTCTATTTTTTCATAATTTACAAAATTGCCCAGGTATCTCTAAACACTGTTTCTGTCATGCTTTTGATAAAAAGCATTGTCCCACAATTGCAAAGAAGCAACACTGATTATGTAATTATGAGAAATTCACTTGTGTAGCTCCCGCGGGGTCTTAGCAAATATTACTGGGGTGCCAGCTGCAATAGAAGTAATGCAAAGAGCATTACGTCAAATGACGGACATTCCAACTATGTTTTGAGTTACGTAAATGCTTGTGCTTTAGTGACCATTTCTGCAGCCAATATGAAAGCCAGCAAGAAGCATATTATCATGTTCAGCAGTGAAAACAAAATGATGAAATGGTTATATAGATGAAATTGTAGTGAGGAAATGTTAGAAACTGTATTTTTAGGATAGCATGACAATACGAAATACTTCCTCATGGGATCACCTGTCCTCTGGAATGATGTCCATTCCTCCCAAAGTTTGATTGTCCCTGACCCTATTGGCTTTTCATTAGGGGCATTAACTTTTCCTCCTGGGCATTCAGGCCAGGATGTTATATATAACCCTCTTGAGAGAAGGTAAGATATAGTTTGAAGACCAGATTATATGTCTGTTTTTATTATTACAGGCACCCCTGGGTTAAGAACAACCGACTTATGGACAACCTATACTTACAAATGGGCTGCCTATTACTAAAAATGGTGGATGGTATTGTTCTTCCTTGAGCTGATGAACCACTGAAGTCACACAATGTTTTTATGAATGGCTGAAGTGACACATTTTTAATATTCAGCTGGTTTTCAGTGGTTCATGCAAACACTGCCCAACTTCAGTGGTTCATCAGCTCAAGGAAGGAAAATGTTCACCACCATTTCTTGTGATAAGCAGTCATAAGTACAAGTTCTGACTTACATACAAATTTGAGTTAAACACAGACTTAGGAATGGAGTTTCTGAACCCAGAGATTGCCTGTATTTTTCTTGATGTATTATTTTTTAATGTGGTTTGAAGTGGGCAGTATGTATGCCCTTTAGCAAGTTACTGAGAAGTAGACGAATGTGAAAAGGTTTATTGAACATGTATTCCTTTAGAGAAAGCAAATAATAAAGTGAAAAGACTGGGATTATGGAATGCTTTGCATTATTATAGAGTTGAGGTTAGATTGCTGAATGCCCTAAGAGCAGCATGTGATAGAAATAAAGAATATGCAAAAAACATGGAACATTTTGAAAATTGTTGAATGCTAAGGAAGGAGTAAGACACAGTTTTTGATGTCCTTTTTACTGTTTAATGTATTTCTGGATAACTATAAGAAATGATTTGTATTTATTATGTTATTTATGATGGTTGCAGTGTCCTAGGATCATGTGATCACCTTTTCTGACCTTCTGACAAGCAAAGTCAATTGGGAAGTCAGATTGATTTAATAATCGTGTTGCTAACTGAACAGCTAAAGTGATCCACTTAGCAACTATGTCAAGAAAGGTCATAAAATGGGGGGAAATGCACTGAGCAACTGTCTTGCTTAGTAACAGAAATTGTGGGCTCAGTTGTGGTCATAGGTCAAGGACTACCTATATTCTGTGCATTCAAAACACAGAATTTTAAGAGAAAGCTTACATGGACTATGTGACATTCTGAATTTGAAAAATATTATATTCAGGGGTGAATTCAAAGTTTGGTCACTTGCAAGTTGATGCTTTAAAATGATTATCTCCACACAAGAGAAAAAGTTACTAATTCAGATCCCGTCTTTGGAACTCTTGGAAACTAATGGATTCCTGAATATTCTGGGAAATTTCCAGATGCTAGAGTGGCAATTTTGTTGTGGTCTTGAGCTCAAAGGCAAAGGAAGAGAACAACATCATTCTCCCCAAGTAGGTTTCCCAATGGAAGCTGCTTGAGAGGATGAAAGCCCCAATGGTTTGTGGAAACAACAGCTTGAATCAGAAGAGTCTGGGGGACATGATAGAGGAAAAGAGCAAGCAGAGCTGGGGGCTGGAGTTAAGCACATCATCAGATTGGAGTCATTGCATTCCCACAAGCGCTGCAAGTTCAACCTCTCCTGAATTCTGTTGACCCTTATCTGGTGCCAATTTAGTGTTGAACTTTAATTGACCAGATTCTTGTGTATAGGCTTGAATAAATAACCTTTGGCTAAAACATATGAAGAATGCTTTCAGGAACTGGGCATGACTAGTCTAGTGAAGAGCAGGACCAGGGATGACATGATAGCAATATTCCAATATTTGAAGGGTTGCCACAAAGGGGGGGTGGGTGTTGTTCAACCTATTTTCCAAAGCAGGCAGGACAAGAAGCACTGAATGAAATCTAATCAAAGAGAGATTCAACCTAGAAATAAGAAGACATTTTCCAACAGTGAGAACAATCAACCAATAGAACAGCTTGCTTTCAGAAGTTGTGGAAGCCCCATCACTGGAGGCTTTCAAGAAGAGACTGGGACTTGTCTGAAATGGTACAGGGTCTCCTGCTTTGAGCAGGGTGTTGGATTAGATGACCTCCAAGGTCCTTTCCAACTCTGTTATTCTGTAATTTATATTATTTAAATCTTCTATGCTGCAACCTTACAAATGATGCTGATTCATTGCACCTGACAGATGGGGCAAATGACACAAACATGATGTCATTACATAAATGCTGCAACTTGAACTTGCATGAGATTTTGGCCATCATTGTCACTGTAGTTTCTTGCAGATGACATTGGGCTGAGTCCATCTAATATAGGACTCCTTATGAGGAAGATGCATATTAGACTTCATAGTATGGTGATGAAAACAGACTGAAAAAAATTGGTGGCTTCATCAGATCCTCAAATAGCCAAAGGATAATGATCAAGCTAATTCATCTGGAAGAATCAATCAATGGGTCATATGGCACCTTAGTTTCACAGTCAGGATTTGACAGTTGACAGTGCTAACAATAAGTTGACTCACAAACAAATAAATGCAAATTGACTACATTTAGTGACATATTATTTCACACAACTTGTAACAAAGTCAAGCCAAGTAAAGCATGTTAATCAGATTTAATTAAGAGTATCTACCCTAATATTTATAACTTCATGCTTAGGTTTGCTGGGCATCCAATACCATTTACAAGCAGAGGAATTTTTAGTCATTAGTTATTTAGTCATTTTAGTTAGCTTAAACATCTAAATTGGGTTGGGGTTAAAATAAATGTTATAATCCTTGCCAATTGTTGCCTCTGCTGAAATTTAACTGACAAGCATTTTTGTACTTTTCCTTAAAAAAATATTCTGTGTGTATGTGTTGCATTTACACTTCTGTGTAAATTAAAGTTGAAATTTGCCTCTGTTTTTTATATTAAGCTCAATGGCATAACAAAATGGGTAAAAATTAAGTCTAAAAATCTACACTTCTATAATTTTGGTTTTACAGTTAAGATTATTGAGAAAGGTGTAATAAACTTGGATATCTAAAATTATCTTAGTTGATGGTATTAATCTGAGACATCTCAAAAATACGGATAATTTTTTCCATGTGAATGTAGGATAAAAAAATGTCAATTATTTTTTCCCCCAAGTAATTTGAACAGTGTGTCAATCCATCAAAGATGGCCTGTGGATCCAATGTCTTCCCATAATCACCAAAGTAGATTAGCAGAGTGGATTGCTTTATGAAGAGATAAATAATTTTAATGCAGTAATAATGAGAAAACAGATAACAAGATATTTATGAGAATGGCTATTTTCAAGAGACTTACAGAAGAATGAAAACTTTGTAACATTAGCCCTTAATAAGGCTCTAGTGTTGAAAAGAAACACTTGTGATCATTTTACATTCACAGTAAATCTATGCCAGGGAATGACAGTATCTAACAAGGCTGAATGGACAAATAGCTACAACGTTTCCACAAATTAACTATATGTTCTTTGTTCATAATTTGTTGAAGTTGGGTCCACTAGCTATTGTCATCAGAGATATAAATGATGGTGATCATAATACTAAAGTTACCATAACCATAATGGGGAAAAAATATTCCATAACTGCCAGCTCACAGTGTTTTTGCTAAATATAAGAGATCCCAAGCCAGTATTCCATCCCTTACTAGTCTAATCTCATGATGAGTGCTAATAATAACTCATTTCTCAATCTGTGTAAAATAATGTGAGTGAATGCATTATAATATAATTTATTTAACTGATCCCTTACGACTTGCCTGCTGTCAGCTCTGGATTGCTTATCCAATGATGCCTTACTTATCTATAGAGAAATTATGTCCAAAATAATCTGCAAATTCTGTTGACAATGACATGTTTGAGAGCCCACTCAGATTCAAGGAAACTGCCATTGTAACTCAGAACAGAATGACGCTTTAGGCATTTTATGCACACGTACTCCTAGAAAATCGCAGTGCCTAATGTAGCTCTCAACCACAATATAAATCAGTCTACTAGCTCTCAAATTTAATCAGGTCAGATGGTTTCCCTTTATTCTATCCAAGACCACAAATGCTCTTTCCCAATAAATTATGACAAAAATAAGTGATTGAAAAATATGGATGGTTTAAAAAAAAAATTCCCCCAAGAACCTGTCAGCAAAAGTGGGATTTCCCCTTTCATATAGGATTTATTTGTGAAAGAATGTAAGAAGAAATACCCCAAACCTGATGCTTGACCTTGAAGTGGATTTGAGAGTATAAAGATTTCCTTGCAGTTAACATGACCATACCAACATAGAGAAAGAGGAATGGCTAAGTTATAGCTAATAGTTCTTCAGTGTAAGCCAGGCCAAGAAATAGACTTTACAAGAAATATTGGAATTCTTCTTTATTGATCAAAGATGATTAGGGGACTGGAGGCTAAAGCATATAAGGAACGGTTGCTGGAATTGGGTATGTCTAGTTTAACGAAGAGAAGGACGAGGGGGGACATGATAGCAGTGTTCCAATATCTCAGGAAAGAAGAAAGGAGTCAAGCTATTCTCCAAAGCGCCTGAAGGCAGGACAAGAAGCAACGGGTGGAAACTGATCAAGGAGAGAAGCAACCTAGAACTAAGGAGAAACTTCCTGACAGTTAGAACAATTAACCAGTGGAACAACCTGCCTCCAGAAGCGGTGAATGCTCCAACACTGGAAGTTTTTAAGAAGAGACTGGGCAGCCATTTGTCTGAAATGGTATAGGGTTTCCTGCCTGAGCAGGGGGTTGGACTTGATGACCTCCAAGGTCCCTTCCAACTTTATTATTATTATTATTATTACATAGCTATACGGTTGTAGCAGAATCTTGAAAACCTGACAATGTTTTCCTTTCTCTTGCTCTTGTGTCAAAGAGAGTCAAGACAGAGCCATTTTAAATTTCTTTTCTCACACTTTGTTCTCTTCCCAGACTTAATTCATATTTTGCTAAAGGCCATTACTTTTCCTTCTCCAAGGTCGTCTGACTCATCTCTATGGTGCTCTACACTACCCTGCTTAAGAAATATAGAGGGAAAGGGGTAGATTGACATGTGAAAAAAGAATCATAACCCTAACTCTAATCCTAACCTAATCCAAGCAGCTAGCCTGGAAAATTTGGAGGCACTCAGCAGGCTGTTTTTTAGGGCAGAAGTGGCTGCAAAAACCTAGCTGGCAGTGGCAAATTCTTCCTAGGGGCAATGGATTGGTTATGCAACACCAGTGGGCCATGTGAATTTGCTTGTGGGCTGCATGTTATTCAGGTCTGAATTCAATCTTTCTCCCTCCCTATCTTCCTCCTCCAGCATCCTGGTCTTTATGCCTATATAGTTTGAACCGCTTGTGCAATAATTCAAGGATCTCCATTGGGCTAGAAATGTTTCCTTCCTTTTCTCTTCATCATGGAGTCAAGTCTTCTGTATGTTTCTGTTAATCCCATCAGTGTATTGTTAAGTTTAAAAACAAATTGCAAAAAATATCTGGCATGTTAAGCCAAGACTATGCTTTGGGACAAAGTGCAGAACTTGAGGTCGTGTGTTTTGATTACAATCTGCAAGACAGCCTCCAACATAGTTAAAAATCATAATTTTCATGCTTACAGCTTAAAGAGGGGAAATCATTAAAGAGGTGGTTTGACAGTAATCACATTAAATAAATTTGCTATAATGAACCAGTTGGTTAACAATTGGGGCAGCATTTTATATTAAGCATGCAAACTTCATAAAATAATTTAATACAACATGTGTAAACAAGGTAAATGCCTACAATTTATAGTGAATTATAAAACAAATTAGTCATGGTTAGTTTTTGTCTTGATTCTGCTTATTATTTGGGAGAACAGTTCTCAGCATGCTATTCAGAGGCCAAGTGAGATAAGTTGCACATCCCCAGGGCTGCATGATTTATGAACCTAGTAATTGTCTTTTTAAATAAGGCCAGGCAGAGTTTGTTGTTCATGATCATGAGGCACTCAGAATCAGGAGAGTCAGACTTAAGTAATTATATACACCAAGCCTTTGCAAAGGATGGGTCTTCTTTTTCCAATTTAGTTACATTACATTTCAAAAAGCAGCACATTTAGGAAACAATTCTAAGTCAAGAGGTGTCAGGGGCACCTAGCAGCTCTTTCTTTAGCAGGTGCTCCAAAAATAGCGCCTGAGAAAATTATGCCATTTATCTAATATTTTGTTGAAAGGGTGTGACATCTGGATCAGTAAAGAAAAAATGTAGATCTAGTTTGACATCCAAACCAAGAGTAGATGGAAGTAGAGATCCGTTGGCAAGTTAACATGTACTTGCCTGACCTGTTGAAAAGTGTTGGATGGCACTAGAGAATATGGAATGGGACCAAGTCTGCTTATTTTATTTAGTGATATATCACATTTAGAAGCCTCCCATTTCCCTCAGAGAACAACTCTGGGTGGTAAGAATGACTCTGGGAGGCTATTTGAGGGGCCATCTCTTTCTGGTTTTGTCTACACATCCCATCCGTTCCAGCAGAAGCAGTATGTTCTGGGTCCTGTCTGCTCAGGAATCCCACCTGTAAGACCCAGGAGATAAGACTTTTCTGCTTAGCTCCTAACTCTGTGGAACAGCATTCCCTCTGAAGTTGAGGCCCATCTCTTTAGCCTTCCAGAAGGCCTTGGAAAATATAGATCATCCATCAACCCTGGGGGATCTCATGGAGAACCTACAAAGTGGCTGAATGAGACTAAATGATGGTTATCCTCCCATCATCTTGGGATTTCTTTTTACATTTTAATTCCCTTTATGTATTTATATTTTATTTACGTAATTATTTATGTAGGCTGTCTGTTTTATTGTGACACGGTTTCAATTGTTATTTTGCTTAATAGCAGCACTGATTATACTCAATTTCTTTCCAGCTCTGACATTTTTAAAATGCATCACAGGTTACAATGGATTTGTTAAATGAGAGGCATAGGAAGTCCTCCCAAAATGACAGATGGTGTCATGCAACCATTCATGCTGCTTTACAGCCTCTCTAAGGAGTTTACAAAGTGGGCATATCGCTCCCAACAATCTGGCTCCTCATTTTACCGACCTGGGAAGGATGGAAGTCTGAGTCAAGCTTGAACTGGTCAGGATTGAACTGCTGGCAGTTGGCAGAATTAGCCTGCAATACTGCATTCTAACCCACTGCACCACCAGAGCTCTTAGTGGACATTTTCTTGCTAGGTGCAAATGTGCAGAAGAGGCTGGACTACAAAGTTCAAGAAGTCAACCAATTTGTTTTGCCTATCATGTGTTCCATTGGGAGGACACCATTTGACTATGAAATAGAACAGATCCAATAGGGAGAGGCAGGACAAGGATCCACATCAGGGCAGCACATTTTCACAGATGAGAAGGTAACACTTTAATTTAGCGATGGGGAAAACCCACCCAAAAAAGGGTGAGTGAGGGTTGCCTGGTGTTTTACTCCTTGCAATCAGGCATGCATTTTCTATATCAACTCAGCAGATCAGAAAAGCAATTTCCTTTGAAGAGCTAATTCAGGCTATTCTCAAACAATGAACCTAGTATTATCATGTCGTTAATGAAACTGATCACCTCCAATTTGTTCTGCACCTCTAGAAAGAAATGGAAAAATATCCCTATACATTACATGCTGGCTCAATAATTCTGAGAGTTCAAATCCACAAGTCATAAAGGGACCATAGTTC
This sequence comes from Protobothrops mucrosquamatus, assembly GCF_001527695.2. Lineage (NCBI taxonomy): Eukaryota > Metazoa > Chordata > Lepidosauria > Squamata > Viperidae > Protobothrops > Protobothrops mucrosquamatus. The sequence continues at coordinate 377,861 of NW_015386760.1, forward strand.
CCCACCTCTGTTTTAAGACATGGTTTACTAAATAAACCACAGTGGCAAGGTTCACATAACATGCTAAGTCCGTACTTATAATTGTATGTATAATTAGATTTGGGTGGCCAACAGCTGTTTTCATCCAAGAAAACCTATTTTGGCTTAATAGATTGTATAAACTTAGCCAAAGCCTTCCACTATTTAGATCTGGAGCTGGATCAGAGCAATTGGAGGCTGAAAAACGTTCCATTTCTCTGTGTTGAGGAGACTGGATGCAGTGGGGAAATGAATGGTCAAAAGTAGGCAAAGATATTGTCACACGAATGTGGTATTTTGTGGTTATCTTTGCATAGTATGACAATAAAATAATTATTATTTTAAAGGTTATATTCCAGGTTTGGTTTGCTTTTCCTTCTCAAAGTACTGGGAAACTGTGCTTGATGATTTTCAGCAGCTGTGATTGGATAGGTCTGCAGGAAGAATGGCAGCAAGATTTGAGTTTGGCTAGTCTAGAGGAAAAAAAGGGCTAGGGATGGATGGAAACTAATCAAGGAGAGAAGCAACCTGGAATTAAGGAGAAATTTCCTAACAGTGAGAACAATTAACCAGTGGAACAGCTTGCCTCCAGAAGTTGTGGATGATTCATCACTGGAGGTTTTAAAGAAAAGACTGGACACTCACTTTTCTAGAATGGTATAGGGTCTCCTGCTTGAGCAGGGCGTTGAACTAGAAGAACTCCAAGGTGTCTTCCAGCTCTATTCTGATTGATTGATTGATTGATTGATTGATTGATTGATTGATTGCAGAGGCTGGTTTAGAAGCTGCATATATGCAGTATATGGCTGCAACAGTAGACCTCAAGTTGCCAATCTACCTTAATCAGACTGAAATGTGAAAGAAAAGTAGAAACTGAATTGTGGATAGATATAACTCCCTTTTCTCTATGGTGCATCTAATCATCACCTAATAAACAAAGGAATATGTTACATTCCATTAATTGTCCTTTTTAATTCTATTTTAATTAAAGCACCAAATAATCTTTGTAGATAATAATTCACTAATCTGTATGTTGCAGATTGCTTTTCAGCACCAATATTAAAAACTCACATTTTAGTACATTGCATTTTTCTTGTTATTCTGCAATGGAATTCCACATGCTCAATGAGATCCTCATATAATACAGATTTTAAGAACAAAGAAATGCTCCATTTTAAACAACTAAGGGGAGGAAGAAAGGTTTGATCCGCTCCCCCATCTTTTTTGAAGAATAGGAAAAAATAGAAAATTAGAATTTCCATCTAAACTGATACCTACAAAATGAATTAAAATGCTCTCAGACATTCAACTAAAAATTATAATTTGCTTTATGAGTTCCAGCATACTGACTGAACCTTCTGAAAAAAAAAGCAAGCTCATGAATAAAACAGCTAAATCTTTCAAAAACACAGTTTATAATGAATAATTTATTGCCTGTCAGTATAGTCTTGGCTCCCTCCCCTTTGTTATCAGTTCCTCTTGATATTTTAATTATCTGTCCCAGATTTCATAGACTGATATTTTTTCCTTGGGATCCTGGCCACTCACAAAACAGACATTGTGACAGTGTTTCTAGACCTGCTTCTCACATATGGAGAAGCGCAACCTCTAAGATTATTTCAAACACCACTATCATGGGCAACTTAAATCATAGTCACCAAATCAAAATAACCAAACCAACATTTTTTTAATTAAAAATGCCTTTCATATTCAATGAGCAAAATGCTGACACTGACTTTAAAAGGAACATTCTAGGCTAGTTTTGATTAAGAGTTATGACACTCACGGCATTATACACATTTTTGAAGGATCACGCATCACAGATTTCCATATGCATATGAAAGACTCTGCAGTCATCATCCACTCTGCTTGATTTTTTTTCCTTCTGTCTTCTCAACCATTAAATGCCACTGTTGAGGTGGTGGAATTTCCACACCTAGGCAAGGCATCCTAAAATGTAATTTGGATGTTCTTGTTTTTAATTCCTTTCTAGGTTTTTAAATGCCACTGTTTCATAAACAAGCCAAGAGCATGATGAAAAGTAAGACCTAGTTTACATCTGCATAGGTTCGGATGTAAACTGAATGTCAGGGAAGATTTTGACTCTCAAAATGAAACCCTGTCTACAATACTAGTACTAATAATACTATGTCTATAATACCAAATTATAGATAATAATACTATGTCTATAATACTAATATTCTAATATAATACTAGACCAAGCTAAGTTCAAAAATGCTGGGAGCCTGGTACTCAGACAAATCAGCCATCAACAGGCACATAACCCAAAACTTCTCCTTCCCAGCAATTAGACATTAACACCAAGATGGACATTAGAGCAACTATCAAGAAGTAAACAATGCCCCAATCAAGGAACTATTAACTCAGAAAAACAAGCTAACAGTAAACAACAGCCTAATCAAGGAACGACTAAGACAATTCCTAACAACACTGACAGGGCAAGCCCCTAGTACAGTGATGGCAAACCTTTTAGAGACCGAGTGCCCAAAAACTGGCCCCGCTCCTGCTCCACCCCCCTGCCCCGCCCCCGCTCTGCCCCCCCAGCTTCCGCCCCACCTGCCCACAGGACCACTCACCGCCTCCAGGGCCCACCGCAGATCGTCCAGGCAGCCCAGCAGCGCTATGGTGGCCACACACTCTGCCCGCCCCCTGCAGTATCAACTGCATGATGGGGTGTGAGGGCAGAGTCTTGTCTGCGCTGCCTGGCTGCCATGTCCTTAGCTGCGCTGCTCCGTGTGGGCCACACTCGGGGCCGACTCCTTCATGGGGGCTGCTAGAAAGGAGGGGGTTGTGGGGGGAGGCAAGGCTGGGGCAACGGCACATGTGCCCACAGAGAGGGCTCTAAGTGCCGCCATAGGTTCACCACCACTACCCTAGTATATATACATCGAGCAAACCCCCACACCCTTTTAGTATTGATGATGTTACTTAGTTGGGTATAGAAAGGTCTGCAAGAAAACAACCAATGTGAGAGAGCACCAAGAACCCCACAGTTCAGCCTTGAGATAAAAAATGTTTTCTTCTATTGGCTGTTTATAATACATTCAGATAGTCATCAACTTAGGACCACAATTGAGCTCAAATTTTTGGTTGCTAAGCAAGACAGTTGTTAAGTGAGTTTTGCCTCCTTTTACAATCTTTCTTGCCACAGTTGTTAAGTGCATTACTGCAGTTGTTAAATTAGTAATATGGTTGTTAAGTGAATCGCTTGTCAGAATGTCCCAAAAGGTGAGCACATGACCTGGGGACATTGCAATTTGGCAACGTCAGTTGCCAGATGTCTGAATTTTGATCATGTGGCCACGGGGATGCTGCAATGGTAGTAACTGTGAAAAAAAAGGTCACTTTTTTTCAATGTCGTTATAACTTTGAATGGTCACTAAATGAATGGTTGTAAGTCGAGGACTACATGCATTACACTTGTACGATGAACATAAAAAGTTGATTTATTGAGCTGGTGTGATGATATGGAATCTTCTGGAACAATCTAAATGCTCAACATCGTTCAAATTGGATTTGCAATAAGAGACAATGATCTCTTTGGCTGAGATGAAAAAACGATGGAGGAGGAAATAAAGCAAAAATGGGTCCCAGAAAGAAGAAATCCTAAGGCTCAGAGAATCCATAAAAAAGTGACTGAAGGAAGGAGATTACAGGCTACATTTTCATGGTATGCTAAATTAATATGAAATCTGTCTGGTTGGCTTAGTATATATTATGTGGACTGATCCATTTTAATTTGTTAATGACATTATAACAAACATATACAGTACAATATGTATGTGGTCCTAGTCCATTGTGCTTATTCAACAAATTATGGTAATAAATACTACCGTATGTTTTATAGCATGTGTGAATCCAATTATAGTGGATTAACCAAGAAATCTGAAGATCCCTAAGAAGAAAATATGAATCTTTCTGGGAGTTGGGCAGTATACATAATAAAACAAGCACATGAATAAAGTGACAAAATGGCTGGAGAACTGTGGGCTGAGATATGACATGGTTATGCTTTTATGCACATAAACCATCTCACATATACAACTCTGATTTTTCTGATTTATGTGTTTAAATGTGTTACATCTTAGCAAACAGAAAACAGGCCAAGAGCAGCAGCAGGCAGGGCAGCAAACAGGCAGGCAGTGTTGAATTTCAACTACCAATTGAATTACCCTCTGCAGTCCTCAGTGAATTAAATATATTTAGCCTTGGATGGATTGGGCCCACTCTTAATGTGATTACTTTTAAGTGGAGCTCATTAGCAGCCTGGGAGTTACCAGCCAAAATGAAGCATTTAGGGAAAACTGGCTTTAAAGCCTTCTTCAAATAGTTGGAGATTGTATGGGTTATTCTCTGTCAACAGTTGCACCTTTCCAACGATACCATCGTAAATAGGGGATGTTTTATGTACGGGCACAGGGGCAGGCAGATACGCAGAGAGACCCTGTTCCTCTTTTAATTCAAGCTCATTTTTCCCATCAAGGCAGCTAAGGAATGGAGGCTGTTAACAGGTGAGATCAAAGGGCCCGAATAACTTCTACCGGCAGAATGACCAAAATGCTTTCAGTCTGAAATAGGATGTAGTCATTAGAGTTAGGAAATGAACGGATTTTGCTGAATGGACACAATGGGGCCTGATTGGAAATGAAACAATGGGCCTTCACCTATTGTGAGATCAGGAGGATTTGCAAGGTACACTGGAACTTGGCTGCTTCGTTTTGAAGTTAATACAAATGAATAAAACAATGGAAGAAATGACCCAAGCTGAGCAAGAGCACTGATGAGGTCAGGACGCATTGACCTTTGGGGTTAAACAGATCAAAGAGGCTCCTGATTAGTGGAGTAGCGCTTTTTTTTTTTTTAATTGCCATAAAATTGGCATCACCACAGTTATTTTGTGAGTTATATTTGCAGGTAGCATTTTCTGGGGAGTAAGATGCCGCATTATGCATTTGAGTTTACTAAACTTAACTAAATACCCATAATCTTTAAGAAAAGATAATGGAGCCCAATGTTTTTATGCTCAAGACCAATGGTATATGCTTAAGCTTATTCTGAACGGATTCCAAACCGTGTTTGTTCCTCTATGTTCGGGAGTCCAGCAAGTCTCTTTCAGTGTGCTTGGATCATAGACTGGATTCAAATGAAAGCTATAGTTATATACTTTATTGGAGACCAGCCTTCAGTGAATTAATTTGATTTGATTTTTCAAAGTAGCACTGAATTATTAGATGATTTAAAACCCTAACTGAAACAGGACAGAAGAACTATAGCAGAACCATCACAATATCTAGAGCCTTTCCCGGAGAAATGTGGTGGGACAGAAAGCTTTTCTTTTTTCTTTTTTCTTTTTTGGTGGGGATGGATATTTCTTGCCAGAATCTCTCCCAGTTCTTTTACATCCTGTTGGAGTCAATGAAATATAAACTACTAGTGCCAGATAAGAAGGGTATAGGTCAGTGGTGGCGAACCTATGGCACGCGTTCCAGAGGCGGCACTCAGAGCCCTCTCTGTGGGCACGTGCGCCATGCCCTGGAGATGGCAACCGTCCCTCTTCAACCAGCCGCCCACTAACTTGCCAAGGTCCCACATGTCTGGATGCATCCCAGCACCCATGCGCTCGCTGGCCTCTGTGTGCAGAGGCCGATGGTGTCAGGCAGCCGCCGCCCCCGGCCCCTGCCTCACCTTGCCCTGTGACAATGGCACCCCTGCCCTGCCTCACCTTGCCTCGCCTCACCCCGCAAGATGAGCCTCCTGCCCACCACCCCACCTGCCAGAGACCCCCTGGATTTCCCCCAACCCTGCCCAGCCCCCACAGGCATCCCTCCCCATGAGCAACATTGAGGTGATCACGCTCACCTTGGCCACACCCACCCAGTCTGCCATGACCACCACAGCTACGCCCACCCAGTGGCCACACTCATCTGGCACCCGGTGATAAATAAGTAGGGTTTGGGTTGCAGTTTGGGCACTCGGTCTCTAAAAGGTTCACCATCACTGGTATAGGTAATCGATCAGATCTATGCACCCAAGATCTGTACTAGATTTGAGGTTGATCGCTACCTGCTGCTGAGTTTCTGCCCACTGAGTTATCTTTAAACCTACAGTCTTTTCACCAGAGATTTTCTCTTGCTTCTTCAGCAGAGGGCTTCTTCTTCTTCTGATCCTAATTCCTTTTCAGATGCCTATTTGGGCAAGTCAAGATTGGCCTGTTACTTTTGTAATCATCAGAACATAAAATCATGCCCAGCTTCTCCTGATATGCTTCAATCAACGTTAAGGCCAAGAAGCTGTGTCTGGATCTATTGTTCTATCTTGGAGAAAGCCCTCTCACAAATACAGTCGCCAAATTAGAAGTGGATATTAAATAGTACATCCCTGATAAACTGTATATTTCCTTATTTTCAAAATCCTTATTTTCATACTCAGAATATAGCAGAACAAGTTTAATTATATGTAAAGCAGATTTAATATTTCGCATTCAGAATCCATTCGGTTCTGAACAATATACTTCCAGAATATAGAAAACATCCCTGGAACCCTTGAATTAGTTCATTCCAGAGGAAAAATTCAAGAGTCCAATCCTGCACATCTCTATCCAATTTCATTCCTATCTAACTTTCTGGCTGGGTTCATATGTTACACAAAGTTGCTAAGCCATAAACTTTGCTTTATTAGCTGCAATAGTTAGGCTTACACAACACACTGAGCCAAAACCAACCAACCAAATAATAACATTACATATGAACCCACCCAAAAGAATAGATTCATGAAGTAGAAGTGCTTATACTTAACGGTTACAGGATTGATTTGAGAGAAGGAAAATGGCAAAGAATCGTATCTCTCTGTAGTGGCTTCTGAAATGCATTAATTCTGTCAGTTTCTTTAGATCTCTTTCTTTCCTGATATAACCTGAGGTTGAGTACATAGCAATTTCCCATCAAATCACCAATCAAATCAATCAAATCAAATTCTGTGTAAGTTCAGTCTGACTGTTGCACTATATGCATTCAAATTATGCCCTCATTTTCTAGTATAATGCTAGACAAAAATAGATAAGTTACAAACTAATCAAAAGTCACAGTAATCATTTCTGCATAGTTTTTTGCATAAATTTTGGGCTTCGGAATTGTCAGTGACTACTGTTCTCCCAACAGAGGTTTTGAGGGCATCTTACAGCATTGATCAGAGACAATTTCTGTACCCTGAACTTGGAATCATTAATCAATCATTGCTTCCACCATTTGTGTCCCCCACTTCCACAAACAGTAAGAAGAAGACTTAAACCAACTTGACAGGATTATGTTCCTTTTTTTGAAGAAAGAACCCTAGAATTGTATTGTGTTTTGTGCATGTGTGTAATAAACTGACTATTTACAACTATACACATTGAACATGCAGACACACAGACAAGCAGTGTTAGTCCCAACGCAGCATGAGCACTTGTGTAGTTTATGACAGCCAGCTGCAAAAACAAAGCACTTCTTTCTCTGGTTGAATTCAAATGCTTCCCCTGCCTGCCCCCCTCCCAATGCAATCTTAACTTAGTGTGTCAGCAATACACAAAGTCACCATACAGATATCTATCTATCTATCTATCTATCTATCTATCTATCTATCTATCTATCTATCTATCTATCTATCTATCTATCTATCTATCTATCTATCTATCTATCTATCTATCTATCTATCTATCTATCTATCTATCTATCTATCTACCTACCTATCTATCTATCTATCTATCTATCTATCTATCTATCTATCTATCTATCTATCTATCTCCCTTGTAGGGCCATTTTGTGCTTTGATAATGCTGTACTATCAGTTACAGATCATTGATGAGTAGGATAGCAGTACTCCAAAGAAGAGATTGTGCTGTAATACTGCTTCTCCTAGAGGTATTTTCACAAATTTCTATATGTTTGGGATGAGTAAGATTGTCCACAGGTCTTATTCAGATTGGGCCAATTAAGTTTCCCAGCAGGCAGGTGTGAACTGCTCATCCAAATGTCTGTAGTGACCAGTTCCCTAGACCATCCATTAATCAGCATTCACTGTCAGTGGGGAATTTGTACCAAAACAAAAGGAATGTTTTAAATAACAGAAAGGTGTGCCATAACACCTAGTTTACATAAACTGGGAAAGTATCTCCCATTGGAAGTGAGTGCACTTCAAAAGCAAATCACTTCCATGAGATCACTGTCTTTATAAAAGAACTTAAAATGTTACATATTCTTGTTTTTGGAATACAGATCTTTTTTATGTTTATCTCTAACAATTTCTTTGTTTTATAAAGAGAAAAAGCTGTTTGTCTGTTAAAGCAGATATAACAAATATTAAACATCTTTAGTATCAGCCACAAAAATTATAACATGACACTTTTAAAGAAAAAAGTTAAGGAAATGATTGGTTCATTAGGGGGAGAAAGTGGCAAGAAGGTGACAAAGGAGAAAACAGAACTACTTAACTTGTTTTTTGCATCTGTCTTTACACAAAGGGAAAAAAACAGTCCAACCTACCAAAAACAGTACCATAAAAAACAGATTGGAAACAGAAGTTAAAACAGGCAAGAAAATGGTAAGTGAGCACCTGTCTATCCTAGACAAGTGCAAATCACCAGGACCAGATGGATTATACTCCAAGGTTCTGAAGGAACTGGCAGATGTGATCTCAGAACCACTGAACTATGTCTTTCAAAGATCCTGGAGCACTGGGGAACTACCAGAGGACTGGAAAAGAGCTGATGTAGTTCCCATCTTCAAAAAAGGGGGGAAAAATGTATCCAGGAAACTACAAATCTATCAGCCTGACTTCAATACCTGGGAAGATTCTGGAAAAGATAATCAAACGGATACCTAGAGGAAAACAAAGTCATAACCAAAAGCCAGCATGGGTTTGTCAAAAACAGATCATGCCAGACAACTCTTATTGCATTCTTTGACAAGGTGACAAAATTAGTAGACCAGAGGAATGCTGTGGATATAATTTATTTGGACTTCACTAAGGCATTTGATAAAGTAGAGCACAAACTATTACTTGATAAGATAGAAAAATGTGGGTTAGACAGCATCACCACAAGATGGATTCATGGCCGGCTGACCACCCGTACCCAGCATGTGGTCCTCAATGGAACTGCATCTGCATGGAGGGAAGTGTGTAGTGGGGTGCCCCAGGGTTCTGTCCTGGGCCCAGTGCTCTTCAACATCTTCATCAACGATTTCGATGAGGGGATAAATGGGGAACTCATCAAATTTGCAGATGACCCCAAGCTGGCAGGAATAGCCAACACTCCAGAAGACAGGCTTAAGATACAGGAAGATTTTGACAGACTTGAACATTGGGTGCTATCTAACAAAATGAAATTCAATGGTGAAAAAAGTAACGTTCTACATTTAGGCAAGAAAAACCAAATGCACAGGTACAGTATAAGTGATACCTTGCTTAATAATAGTAACTGTAAGAGGGATCTCGGAATCCTAGTGAACAATCACTTAAATATGAGCCAGCAGTGTGCTGCAGCTGCCAAAAAAGCCAACATAGTGCTAGGTTGCATTAACAGAGGGATAGAATCAAGATCCCATAAAGAGTTAATACCACTTTATAACGCCTTGGTAAGGCCATACCTGGAATACTGCATCCAGTTTTGGTCACCACAATGTAAAAAAGATGTTGAGACTCTAGAAAGAATACAGAGAAGAGCAACAAAGATGATTAGGGGACTGGAGGCTAAAGCATATAAGGAAAGGTTGATGGAATTGGGTATGTCTAGTTTAATGAAGAGAAGGACGAGGGGGGACGATAGCAGTCTTCCAATATCTCAGGGGTTGCCACAAAGAAGAGGCAATCAAGCTATTCTCCAAAGTGCTTGAAGGCAGGACAAGAAGCAATGGATGGAAACTAATCAAAGAGAGGAGCAACCTAGAACTAAGGAGAAATTTCATGACAGTTAGAACAATTAATTAGTGGAACAACTTACCTCCAGAAGTGGTGAATGCTCCAACACTGGAAGTTTTTAAGAAGAGACTGGACAACCATTTGTCTGAAATGGTATAGGGTTTCCTGCCTGAGCAGGGGGTTGGACTAGAAGACCTCCAAGGTCCCTTCCAACTCTATTATTATTGTTGTTGTGAATGCTCCATTCCAAAACTCCTTTTTATTTATCTTTTTTATTGTAGAGAAATTGATCTGACAAAATGTTTCTTAGTATAAGAAACTACTACTCTGGGCCTCAGCAGATGGCAGCATCTATTAGATCTGTTTGGTGGATAGAAACTACAGTAAGCAGGTTTATGTCTGGCCAGTATTTGGAGCAGACACCATAAGAGATATAAGAGATATAGAACTAACCAGGAAGTGGAAAAACAGAAAAACCAGATCCAGAAAAAAATAGAGACAATCTGCTACCCTAATGTTGCCAAACACACAAATGGAGAGAGAGAGAGAGAGAGAGAGAGAGAGAGAGAGAGAGAGAGAGAGAGAGAGAGAGAGAGAGAGAGAGAGAGAGAGAGAGTTAAGACTGCTTTGAAGGAAACTTTACCTTTATCAAAGAAAACAATTACTGCAATGATATTCCTAGTGATAGCAGAAACAGTGCACAGTAATATTCTGTACTATTAAAATGTACAAATGAAAGCTACAATAGAATTCTTACTTATAAGAAATAAACATTGTGTGGTTTGAATAAGATTTAGTCATACATCAAAGAACCCTGCTGATTTAGGTGGTCTACTTTAAAGAATATTAAATACGAAATCAACCCAATATCATTTTTCTGCATTTAAGCAGATAATGTCTAATGTCTGGATTCATTGAAGTCTGGAAATTAGAACAGCTATTCATAATAGGTGTATGCAAATATACAGTGCTATAATTTGAAGCTGTTCTAATATTAATACAAAACCAGCTATGGCGTTTTACATTTCTAGTTATGTTGTAGTTTTAAATAAAATGTTTTTAAATAATTATCTGGGTTGCTTCGACACAGAATGTTAAGAATGAACACAACTGAAAAATACTGATTTCCTTTTTGGAAAATTATTCCATACTAATATTTATAGAAATCCTCTAAAATAAAAGCCAATATGCTTAACAATTAATAACTTAGTGTAACAAATTTGAGGATGTTTTAATAAATTGGAATTAACTTTGCCATTTTTTTAATAATTTATCTATCACCCAAAGGCAAAGATGGAAGTATTTTTCATTCTGTTCAAAAATTCACAGCTAGTTACATTTTAAAGGGTCAAATAAGTACATAATTATCCTTTTGGGAAAATTGTCAGGTATAGTTAAACATTACAGATATTCAAACTTCTACAGGTATTTCTTAGACATGAGGATTTCTAAATGGTTACAAAGGAATTCACTATAGTATAACTTGTAGTCCATTTGCACACATTTGCACAGCTGTACACCTGGTCAGCATTCACAGTTTTGATGGTGATCAGAAGAATAAGATATGAAGTGGACTAAAATCAGCCCCGCAGAGTTAAAAACATCTGATAGTTATTGTTAGACCGGTTCATTTCTTTGGGGGGGACTGACCCAAAACTAAAATGAAATGAAACACAGGCACTCACCATTGCTAGGAACAAATTTACACACATATTCTTCCACTACAACTCTATGTAACATATAGCTTGGTTTTCAAGCATAAAAGTTAGGCACAGATTTTTCTGAACACATTACAGTGTTCAAAACGGTAGCTCAGTAATTACCCAAATGTTTAAAAATCTATATATAATTTTTATTCATGAATCATCTTGTTTATTTATATTTGTTAACATTTTGTAGCATTTGGCAAGGTTTGCAATCAAAGTATTCTTGGATAGATTTTAAGGACATAATGTGTCCTGTGATCCTCAGGAATACATGGTTAGATAATGTTTTTAGAAATCCTGAATTCCTTTTGAAACTTTCTGGAAAGCCACCTTTATAGCAAAGAGTCCCTCAGGCTGGCATAATTTCAGACCTCACAGATCAAAAAGGCATTCAAAATAAATGCCTAATTTCTAAATGGATCATTTATATGGAAATTTAGCTGTTAGGGCTATTCAGGAGTTTGGATACAGCCATTGGCTAACTCCCCACATTCTTATTCTCCCCATTGATTTACTAAAAGAGTTGTAAAATATTATGCAATTATGTAAAACTCAACTTTGGAAAGACAGACACAAACCCAGAAGTTTCAGACTATAATCTTCTAGACATGGGCAAATTTGTTGACATTCTAAGGATTAAAGCTTATAGAGTGCGATGCAGCATTGCAACCATTAATGTTTATGAACATAAGTATTAATGACAAAAAATGCTGAAAATAATATCACTGGTCCCTTCCCAGTATATCAGTTGATAAGGAGGTTGAATCTGGTACCTTTTGGAAGAACTGAAATTGCAAATCAGATCCAGAACAAACAGGGGGATTGTGTCAGGATGCAGACCACGCAAAAGCAACACCTGGTGTGCACAGCGAGATAAATGTAATGTAATGCTACGATTCTGCCACTGCAGAAGTGACAGTTATTGTAGAGTTGTAAATCAGCTGGTAGCATATGACAGCTACTAGATGCAATGAAATCTTTTACCAAAAGAAATCCAGCTTTTTGCTTCAATTTTGCTTAGTTTAGAATGGTTTTAAGGCCTGCTTTAGAAGAGAAATGAAATAATTGAATAGATTCATAAATCAGATTCTCACACTACTGCTGATATCTTCCATTTAATTATGCCTGTATTTTCTAGCATTATCCTTCCAGAAAAAAATGGACAAGTTCTCCAGCAAATTAACCAAGCTGGTCAATTATATGCCCACAAATGCATGCAGATATAATCCTTATGAATATTGTGTTAGTATTCATTAATTAAAAATAATTTACTAAAATTTTAGATTTGGGCAAATCCCCAAACACCAACACACATTCTATTTTACACTGCTGGTTCTCCAAAAGTGCTGCTAAAGAAGTCTGAACACTTTTTTTATTAAAGTTCAAAACACATAATTTATTAAAGTTAATTTAATAATTTATTAAAGTTCAAAACATAATTTATTAAAGTTCAAAACAATGAAAAAATATTTTATCAAGCCATCACCATATAGTTATATGTCTGTATTATCTCTTTATTAAACACATTTGTATAACCACCAATTTACCAGAAGGAACTCTGGGCAGTGAAGAAAATTAAAATAGATTTGTAATGAAACTGCATTATTTTATAGCTAGAATGTGGTATCCTCTTCATCTAAATTATGTTTTATGTAAAAGAATGGAATCGAAACTGAAAATAAAAGATAAGATGAAAAAAGAGATTTCAGGTTTTGCTTCCTTTCCAATTTCAAATATATATTTTAATTCATGTAAAAACAATGGATTGGATCCAGACTAAATTAGTTTTCCCACACTTAAAATCAAATGAAATCAGTGAGACCTAGTATGATCTCAATTAACTTCAAGCACTGATTTCAATGAATTACAAACCCAACTTAATTTAGGCATAACCTAAGTGTCGTGATCCATTCAAATCTGGATTTTAATGAAATCACCAGTTGCACATATTTAATTCTCTAGTAAAATTAGCGATACAAAATCTTTGTCTAGAATGTGTCTGCAAGATCCAGTGGTTTTCCGAAGCCACATATCAATATCAAATCCAGACATTTTTTCCTCTGCCTAATTAATATACAGAATAATGTATCTTTCTATCTTGTGAATTTATAACTTTCCTTATTTTATTAGGCACCTCTGATGTGGGGGTGGGGGATATGGATTTTTCCTAGCATTTATTATCACTAGGAAAATGCCATTGTGTCACATCAGCATCCTGTCATGATTGGGAAAATCCTTCAACCTATTGCATCCATTGGTATTTGGAAGGCAATGAAGAAAATGTTTGCAAATGGAAATAAAGAACTTGGATAAAGCTGCTGAACATAAGGGACATAGTTGCTCCATATGATTGAGGCATCCTGAACTATCCTGAAAACCTCAGTACAGGTAGTCCTTGCCTTATGATTACAAGTGAGGCCAATATTTCTGTTGTTAATTGAAAAAATTGTTAAGTGAGTTTTGCCCCATTTTATGGCTTTTCTTAACATACTTGTTAAGTGAATCACTGAAATTGTTAAGTTAGTAATATGATTGTTAAGTGAATCTGGCTAATAATAATAATAATAATAATAATAATAATAATAATAATAATAATAATAATAATAATAATAATAATAATAATAATAATAATAATAAAGTTGGAAGGGACCTTGGAGGTCATCTAGTCCAATCCCCTGCTCAGGCAGGAAACCCTATACCATTTCGGACAAATGGCTGTCCAGTCTCTTCTGAAAAACTTCCAGTGTTGGAGAACCCACAACTTTTGGAGGCAGGTTGTTCCACTGATTAATTGTTCTAACTGTCAGGAAATTTCTCCTTAGTTCTTGATTAGTTTCCATCTGTTGCTTCTTGTCCTGCCCTCAGGTGCTTTGGAGAATAGCTTGACTCCCTCTTCTCTGTGGCCACCCCTGAGATACTGGAACACTGCTATCATGTCACCCCTCGTCCTTCTCTTCATTAAACTAGACATACCCAATTCCAGCAATTGTTCCTTATGTTTTAGTCTCTAGTCCCCTAATTGTCATCGTTGCTCTTCTCTGTACTCTTTCTAAAGTCTCAACATCTTTTTTACATTGTGGTGACCAAAACTGGATGTAGTATTCCAAGTGTGGCTTTAACAGGCCACAGAAGGTGATCACATGACCCCAGGACACTGCAACCGTCATAAATATGAACAAGTTGCCAGTTGCATCCAAATTTTGATCACATGGCCACAACGGTCATGCAACAGTCTTAAGTGTGAAAAATAGGTTTTCAATCCCATTGTAACTTCGAACGGTCACTGAATGAACTGTTCTAAGTTGAGGACTACCTGTACAAATGGCATGCTTCTGTCTTGTGTTGCTTATCCATTATCAACTCCAGAGTTCCTCACGTCTGTGAGGTCACTGTTCCCTCCCTATCCATGGCCTGGAAAAAGGAGGAAAGGCAGTAAGAAAGCTTGGATGGTGTCTCCTAGGAAGACAGATTCTGAACCTCCTCCTTCAGATTTTGATTCCAATCTCTTCCCATCTTATACAACAAAAGACCAAAGAAGGGTCTTTTTATCCCCATGTCTCGGGTCCTACGGCGTTTGCTGCCCTGTAGTCAAAGGAAAGATGCTCCACAGCATTCTGAAGCCAAGACTCTTGCCATGATGGAAACCATCATTTCTTGCCAAAAAAACAGACAGAGGTAACGTTTCATTCATCCAGAGCAAGCCCCATTTACCATCCACCCGGCATGCTTTTAGACATGTGTTGTTTGTTTTTGCTTGCCTGTAAAAGAAGGATGAGGGAATCAAATCCAAAAGGGGGAAAAATGGCATTTGGGATAGCACACTCTTCATCTCCTGAAAAAGCTTCCTTGCTTGAAGTTTACTCTTGCTTACTGATTATTTTCAAGGCCTCTATCTCGAGGGCTAAAGAAACAGGGTAGCTCTACCCTACTGATTTCCCTCTCTCTTTCTTGTCTTTTTTTTTTCTTCTCCTCCACAAATGCACACCGTGAACCCTTTGAAATGTGCTTGCTCTTGTTGTCCACTAGAAGGAGAGGGTGAATGCCATATATCTAATTGTGTGTCTCCACAGAAACTTCCCTCTAATTCCTGGTTGCTAACTCACATTCTTTAAGTCCTCTGGCCTCGTTCCCAACACTCCTCCTCTCTCTCACAAAGAAAAGAATTTGCTTTCTTTCACTCCACTCCCTTCCTACCCCCAGTCCAAGGTCTTTTCTCATTTCAAAGCAAGCTACTTGAATGACTGACTATTCAGTGTGTGCCGAATGAGGCCTCTCCCAGCCTGGTGCTCTAGTAAAAGCCGGGCGTGCTTCTAAAGGCTGCCTGAATGCAGCCTTGCCCTCCACAGTCCAGGCAGCGTACACAGTCCCCTGACCTAGCCATCTGTATGCAAATCTCTGCCGACTAAGTAAACTTTCATTTAAAAAAAAAAAAGAGTTCTTGCTTTCCTTTTGGTGTGTTTGGCAAATGATTAGTGCACATGGATCCTTTGTTTTTTTATTATTGTGCTTTGTGGACAGAGGAGACTCCTTGGCACCTGCACTTGTAGGTGGCAGATGGACGTTCTTGGCAGCGATGGGGAGATTTCTTCAACATAGCCCGCCTAAGCCGCAAACTGGCATCTTTTTTTCCTTTACGTGGCTACTGAGGAGAAAGGATTAGTAGTGGATTACCAGTAGTCTAGCAGAGCAGTTAGGGGAGAAAGACGGAGTGAGAGATGCAAATCTGAAGAGCATTTTACAAGGAGGAGGAGGAGGAAGCATTTATTGCAATACTTCTGGTCATTACCAAACCCCCCTCTCAATGATTTCAACTCTTCTAATCACTATAGCAACTTGGCCCACCAGCTAAGTCACTCAAAACCCATCAATTTTTAGGAGGATAAGGCACTTCCTTATTCCTTTGTATTAACTCAAGCAAGAAGGTCCTAGTGTTCTTAAAATCATTATTGGACCTGGCTTCCAGAATAGGTCCATCATTCCTGAGAAGATGTTGTGCAAGGAGCTGCAGAAGTCACTTCCTATAATTCCATAGATGCAATGATTCCTAACACACAGCTAGATTTTTCATGGAAAAGGTGCTCTTCCCCATCTTTTCCCCATAGCAATGCATTGAGCAAGGGGGTGTTTTTCCTGTATTCAGAATTTTATTTATTAAAAAATGCTCATTCTACCTTACCAAGTGCTTGTTTTGCTGCTTTATAGCACATTATCAAAATGGCAGATAAAAGAAATCTTAAAAAGGAAGGGGAAGAGAAAAGCACTCCATCTGGATCAGGGGTGGGCAACTATGGCACTTTTACGAACTGTGGACTTCAAGTCCCAGAATTTTCTGAGTATGGCTGGCTTAGGAATTCTGGGAGTTGAAGGCCACAGGTCCTGAAGTTGCCACAGTTACTCACTCCTAATCTGGATGGATTTTTCTAACGCCTATAGTTAGGCATCCTGGAGACTGAATGAAAAAGGAAGTTTTTCTTTCCAAATTCACTTCATTGAGAGATATTTTGGGAAGACTGAGAGAAAAGTAAGGAAATGAAGATGGGAGAGGAAAGAAAAAAGAATGTGCTTCTTTGGAAATTAAAGCAGTAGAGCAAGAAAAAAATAATTATGTAAACCATTCAGTATTAATAATTAAAATATTGGAGAATGCTAATGAAAGATATCATGCCAAGAAAATGTTTTCCAGAAAAGGCATTTATAATCAGCACAGATGGCTACTTCAGCAACAAGCTGCCTTTTGCTGTTCTTTATTTGTGTGTGTATGTGGGGAGATATGTGGTTATGTATGTGTGTATGCATTAGGGTTTGATATAAGAAACTGTGTAATTTTATATTATGTAATTATAAGAACAGTCCTCTGAATATACCACTCGAAAATCACTCAAAGCTGTTTTTTTTTTTAAATTAAAGCCTCAGGCAGCAGCTGATTATCAAGAACGTGTGACCTGCATTGCTATATGCTTATATCTATATACTCCAATTTAAGAATAAGCAGATGTTTGACTATCTCAAAACAGCCTCAGGTATAGTATTCATCCACAAACATATGGTGGAGACATTGGACTTGAACTGCATGAAACATCTCTAGGTTTAAATATTAATTTTTTTCCTCCCAAGGATCCCATAACAATTGTTCGTAGCATCTGTCACAATATATCTGGAGGGAAAAGGTATGTTTTATATTATATTTCAGTTAATGTCCCATTTTATTTTACTTAGAAAAAGTTGTTTTTATGCTGCAGTGGTGCAAAATGCTAAACCTATTTTTCCCTCCTTACCTTCGTTAACACGTCAGAATGACTACTTAAAGATAATGCATTTGTAGACTTTATTTTATAAGCTGTTTTGATCACCACTACATGTGGCTTTTCCAAAGGCACATAAAAGTTCTACTCAGAATCCTGAATATTATAAATTAAGAAGGATGATGGAAAATGGGCAAAAAGTAAAAATATTTCGCCATGTTAGTATTTACAGCTTAGGGTTACCAGCGTGGGTGTAATGGTTGAAAAATACTGACGAAATTATATATTTAGATAGGGCCAGTGGTGGGATTCAGCCAGTTCACACCAATTCGGCAGAACCGGTAGCTAATTTTTTGTTGCCCAGGCCCAGAATGGACTTCTGGAAGCCGCATCCACACATAGAACCAGTTGTTCACATATTTGAATCCCACCACTAGATAGGGCCTATGTTTGGCCTTTTGCATATGTATAAAGTCAGTTTTCCCCCTAAGGTCTCATTATCTGCAATTATCTGCAAACCTTAACAAAAGCCATCTGAATTTTGTATTTTTTCTCCAAGGGCCCAGACCTATGAACATGGTCCTATAGCCTCCCCCTCTACCACCATTTTATTCCAAGTCCTTAAGACTGACACCATGCCATTATATAAATACATAAATCATCCTGATTAAATCTTAATTGGCATGGATCTACTTTGTATGTTATACTTTTAATGGGAAGCAGTCAGTGATGGGATTCAAATATGTGAACAACCTTTTCTCTGTGTGGATGCCGCTTCTGGAAGTCCATTCTGGGCCTGGGCAACAAAAAATTAGCTACCGGTTCTACCAAACCGGTGCGAACTGACTGAATCCCATCACTGGAAGCAGTATTCAAATGTATTGCATCATAAACAATTAATACACATGAAGATGCACTTGGAAAAGATAAGTTAGGGTGAAATCCTAGAGATTTTTCTATTTCATATCAATAGACCATAGAACCCTTTAAAGCACAGTTAGTTGCAAAGGCTTTACTCAAAGCAGGATGAAATCTAAGTTTCACCGTCAGGGTATATAGAGCATGGATCTTTAGAATAAAAAAAGAGAAATATGATAACATGCATATATAAATTGTTATTAAACATTACTTTTAAATATGAAAAATATTTGAAAAATAAAAACAAAAGCAAGTAAGACAAAAATAATATTTCACATTAGAGGAAAGATAGGCAATTTAGATCAATTATGGAAGATTAGAGAATCTTCTCCTTTCAAGGATTTTTAAAGAAATATCTGGTTAGCATCTTTCAAAGATGAGTTTAGGCAAGTTGTTGGGCATATTCATTTATTCTTCTCTCATGTCTTTATAGAATATGTATTATAAAATGTGTCAGCACTTCTCAAATACTATTTCAGAAGAACAAAATCCACCATTTACCAGTTTTATAGCTTTCCTTTTATCTAAACTTTAGGAAAAAAGTATACTAGCAAAATGTTAGGATTAGAATGCATTGTTAAACATACCAACGCACATGATTGGTGTTGATATACAGTGTGTTACACTCTTATATTTGGATGACCAATTAAACTATGGTTTAATTTAACCATTTAACCATAACTAAATGGTTAGATGGATTTGAATACAACGGAATGCCATCATTCCAGAGCCATCTTGAAACAGCTTGATTAAGATGCCAGAGAAGAGAACTGCATTGCACTTTATCGCAAAAGATCATTGTTACGAAGTAGCCCTACAGTCAATAGTATAAGACAGCAATGAATTTGCAAGAAAATTGAAAATGGAAGAGATATTTTGTTAGCCTCGCTTCCATGACCAATTCTTATTTCCTGTCAGATGTATGAAACTGCAACCATTTTGACTTCCTTACCAACAGGATGATAAAGGAAAGCTTGGAATTCACACAGATCAGATGGAAAGAGCTTCATTTAGTGAAGAACCTTGGATGATGAAAGTGAGTGAGGCTCACACATTAAACCATTTCATGGTTTGCTTTAACATTAGTTTAGTAAATAAGCTATAGTGGTCTGGGCATACACTGGCCCAGTATCTGATTTTTTTTAATATAAACAATGCTGCGCTTCAATTGTTAGATGGCCTAGAGACCAGGGGTCCCCAACCTTTCTGGGTTGGCGGCCCAGGGCAGGGGGGTGAAGGGGCCTTTGCATGGGCGCACACATGAACAGGGCCACACGTGCACACAAACGGGCCATGATTGCATGTGCAAAACAAGCAGGGCCACGAGTGCCCATGCAATGCTTGGGCAACGCTAGCGCCCACACGATGCCACGATGCTAGCACAAGTGGAGGGAGTGTGCACTCATAGCAAAGATAATACTTACATGATGCTGTGATGCTAGCGTGATTGGGTGGTGTGTGCTTGCGGCGACTATAGCACCTGCACGATGCTCATGACATCACTAGCGCCAGCATGATGATGTGACGCTAACACAAGTTGGAGGTGCGCTTGTGGCAATGTTAGTGCCTGCACGATGCCGCGACGCTAGCGCGAGTGGGAGAGTGCGAGCACACACATGTATGTGCTCTGGCCAGCTACTCACGCAGCCCAGCGACCAACAGCCCATGGCCTGGTAGTGGGCCACGACCCACAGGTTGGGGACCCCTGGCCTAGACATTGATATTTGAACATAGATCTTTTTGACATTTATATCTTATTGGGTTCTACTAATCTAGTTGAAATGTTAATTTATATTGCTAATCCACATATGATATGCCATATGCTAAATAAATAAATAATGATCTGGTTTGCAGATAATGCTAAATCATAAGCTATGGTTTACAACCCACACTGACTGGTTCACACATCAAACAAATAAATAGAAGCAATTATTCCACCCTGTAGTATTAGGGACATATCTACACATTCTTTTTGACAACAGGGCAGAAGAGATTGCCCCCACTACCATTTGGCAAAGATAATTTTTGATTTTCCAGTCTGGCCTATCTAGATTTAAAAAGATAAATTATCCAATGAACTTGCTTGTTGGAAAGAAGTGAGTTTTTTCGTTTGTGTTCAGTACTAACTATGTAGCAGCTGGTATATTTTAAGATCATGTTTGGCTTCTCACGAATTGCAAGCTGTGATTCTGGCTACCCCTTTGTAATACTATACAGTTGGGGTTTTTTTTACAAGGAAAAACCCCATACAAAATGCAACTATTGATGCTTAAAACTTCTGAAATAATTACATTCTTTGATTCTCCAATAATGCATATATTTTTGAAAATACTATCATTTTGTTTTTTGCATATAGCCATTAGCCAGTTTCATCTTAAATAACAGCAATGCACTAAAACATAGGGGCTATTTGAAAACCTGTCCAAAACCCTAGGGTCAATTGTTAAATTATTCAGTTTAATAATCCTAACTTTAAGAATAAAATACTATGCAAAGTATTTTAAAGCAGCTCTCAATTTTCCCTGGAGTTATTTAAGTTTTGTTTATTCTAAGCTGGTGCCCATCCTGTATGGTGGCCATGAGATGGAGGCTCCATTGTGAAGATGGGATCTCAAAAAATATTAAAGGGGGGGGCACCTTCATACCATAAGGGATAAGAAGCCTGTGTGGATGAGCCCTCTATTTCTTAAATCTGTTTGGAGTTAATCTATTTCCTTTAGGTACATTTTAGTCTAAACCAGTGGCTCCCAACCTTTTGGGCACCAGGGACCAGCTTCACAGAGAGAGGTTTTTCCGTGGATCGGAGGGGTGTGGTTTCATGCGCTGACTGCATCGTGCAGATGGGACTTTGCTTGTTTGCGCAGCCCAACTTTTGGCATGCCGCAGCCCAGTGCCGGTCCACAGACTGGGGGTTGGGGACCACTGGTCTAAACAACTTAATACTTATCAAAGTATTTAAAAAAGTACACTAGAGCAGGGCTTTTCAACCAGTGGTACGGGTACCACCTGTGGTACATTGGCACCTGGCAGGTGGTACGCGACCATCCTAGAAAAGTGGTAGCGGGGGAGGGGAATGAGCTGAACCGGTGGCAGCACCGCACAAGCCTGAGCGAGAGATGGCTGGAGCTGCAGGGCTGTCAGGGCTCAGCGGAAGCACCAGGATCAGCACCAGGCTCCAGCTGGAGCTTAGCGCTGATCCTGGTGCTTCTGCTGAGCCCAGAAGAAGTGCTGATCAGCTGGAATGTTGCAGCATCTCCAGGGTCTTGTGATTTACATTCAGATGCTTGGCAACTGATTCATATTTATGACGGTCACAGTGTCCCAGGATCATGTGAAGTGACCAAAACCTGCTGCAACCACCCAGCAGATGGGGGGAATAAAAACCAAACACCCCCCACCCCACCTCCACTGCCAATCCCCAACAAAAATGTTCACAACAATGAAAACCTCGGACAGGAGGAAGAGCACCGCCGGGTGGGCAGGCAGGTGTCTTGCTCGGCTGTGGCTTGGGGGGCACTTTTTTCAGTGCCATTGTAACTTCGAACAGTCACTAAGTGAACTGTTGTAAGTTGAGGACTACCTGTACTTTATCACTTTTTTCCTTTTGGGGGAGGGTCATCAAGTTTTTGACACCTTGCTAGGCGACTGGTGGTACTCGGATGTTGCCATATCCTAAAAGTGGTACAATGGATGAAAAGGTTGAAAAGCCCTGCACTAGAGTGTATATGTATCCTTAGCCTTCGAATCATATATATTCATAAAATTTCTCTGTTGCAATGTGTGTGTGTATTTGTGTGTGTCGATACACACACACATATAAAAATCCAAACAAGCATGCACATTATTATGTTCCTGCTGCTTGTTCATACAAAGATAGTTAAGGTTTTTGTTCAGAGATAGACTAAGGACTGCAAGATAAATATGTGTAGTGTTAACAGTCACAGTTACAAATACTGAAATATCATTCCTAAAATATCTCTCTTCTTTAGCCTGTGCCAATGTCTATGTTATAATTCTGGTTAACTGAGATTTGTTCTTCTCCAACAGTGTGCCTACAGTGACTTTCTGCCACCTGTTAGTCTGCATGAAAAACTGCTTTGAAAATACACAATAAGCAGATTGTTTGTTACAGTTGTGCTACAGACAACTGTATTAGTGTTCTCACTCCGTACACCCGCATAAACAAAGCTGCAATGAGCAGTTCCCAAGAGATTAGAACCACATCTCAGAAGGTTCTCTCACAACAATCATGTCATTCCAAACCATAGTTTACCTGTTTGGCACATCTCATAACTGCAGATGCTCAGAATCAAAGCAGAAATATTCTCTCTGATGCTTGCATGGAGATGTTGACATGGAAAGCAAAGGCATTCTCCCTGTTACTTCAGAGACTTGTTTTCTCCCACATGTTTTAAAAAATTCCCTCCTTAGATGTAACCTGGTTACAACTATTCTCAGATATCCACATTCTGCTGTGTCTATTCTCAGTTTCTCCCCACACAGCATGTCTATAAAGGAATAGTTTAGACCAGTGATGGCGAACCTTTTAGAGACCAAGTGCCCAAATTGCAACCCAAAACCCACTTATTTATCGCAAAGTGCTAGGGCTGTATCAGCATTGTGGTGCCCTCGGGGGGTGGGGCATGGCTGTAGTGGTCTGGGCATGGCTGTAGTGGTCACGGCAGACTGGGTGAGTATGGTCAGGGCCAGTCCCTCGCCATCTCCGGGGCATCCCCGGGGGGCCAACACCGCTTGCTCACTCACTTCCTGCCCTGTCGCTTCCAAAGGAGAGAAGCAACCTAGAACTAAGGAGAAACTTCCTGACAGTTAGAACAATTAACCAGTGGAACAACCTGCCTTCAGAAGTGGTGAATGCTCCAACACTGGAAGTTTTTAAGAAGAGACTGGACAGCCATTTGTCCGAAATGGTATAGGGTTTCCTGCCTGAGCAGGGGGTTGGACTAAATGACCTCTAACGTCCCTTCCAACTTTACTACTACTATTATTATTATTATTATTATTATTATTATTATTATTATTATTATTATTATTATTATTATTATTATTATTACTCTGGTGAACTCTGCTGGGGCAACGGCACGTGTGCCCACAGAGAGGGCTCTGAGCGTTGCCTCTGGCACGCGTGCCATAGGTTCGCCACCACTGGTTTAGACTGAACTTCAGGCCTGGTTAGATTGCTTGCAAATTACCGGTGCAGAGCCACATGGAATAGGGCTTGGCCTTTTAGCTTTAAGAAGGGAACCAAGCTATAGTTGTAGGAACAGGTACAATTTGGCTATAATAGAAGAAAGGAGGCATCAAATGTTGTTAAGCCCTGCCCTTAGCAGTTTTCTCAGAATTCAAGGGCTAAGAAGCATCTGATAATTCAACTGAGACACACACACGCGACTCCCTACATAATAAAAAGAAGAAATGGTATTGCAAATTGTCTCTGCCAGTTCAGGAACATGAAGTGGAGGCTGGGTTACATGGTCAGCGTAATAGGAAGCCAGCAGAATAACTCCTGGGACCTTCATTTTACTCCTGTAATTTATCACATTACGGTTGCACCTCACCATTATGTCTGTAGTAATAAGATAGAATTCTAACCATTAATTCCTGTGGCAGCTACTATCATTACCTTAAAATAAATAGAATAATTATAAATGTCATCATAGGACAAAACGTCAAGCAAGCTCCTAATAACAAATTAGACTATTCTTCTAAAATGGAAGACTAGATAACAAGAAAAAAATGAGGATAATCTTTTGAACAAATCCTGGACTGTGCTAATTCGACTGATATATGGCAATATAAATAAGATTCTGATAAGAGGAGTTATATACAGAATTTCATCCAAATAGACATAAATGCTGCTCAAGATCTGATCTATTTTTATGTTCCAAAATATAGTCTAATAACATTTTGTTAGCTGAAATTGGACCCATTTTAATTTCTGATTATCTACCTGTTTGGCGCTACTTAAAAAGGGACAGATCCGGAGGATCAATGTCTTAAAGATTAGATCCATCTCTTCTACTTAATAAACAAAAACAGTAGAAAAATTAAAAACAAAACAGTACAGATGGTCCTCGACTTACAACAGTTCATTTAGTGACTGTTTGAAGTTACAATGGCATTGAAAAAAGTGACTTACAGCCGTTTTCCACACTTATGACCATTGCAGCATCCCCATGATCACGTGATCAAAATTCAGATACTTGGCAACTGACTCATATTTATGACAGTTGCAGTGTCCCAGAGTTATGGAATCACCTTTTGCAACCTTCTGACAAGCAAAGTCAATGGGGGAAGCCAGATTCACTTAGCAAGCATGTTGCTAACTTAACAGCTGTAGTGATTCACTTACAACTGTGGTAAGAAAATTCATAAAATGGGATAAAACTCACTTAACAAATGTCTCACTTAACAAACAGAAATTTTGAGCTCAATTGTGGTTGTGAGTTGAGGACTACCTGTATACAAGAGGCACAGTTGTTGGATACTACGAAGGCATACATTAGATGAGTAATGATTAGTGAAAATCATATGGTACATACAGTTTATTAGTACAGTATATGTATATGTAGTATAGCTACAAAAAGGAAAGTTATAATATATAAAATGGAAAAGCTAACACAAAAAGACTCTGTTTAGAGAAATTCCATCAAATAACTAGAAATATTAAACATTTATAACAAGCTAAAGTCTAAGGAAGAAAGCTCCACAGCTTATATATAGACAAACACTATCTGATCTTTTTTTTAAATTAAAAATTGTATCAAATTTTTTTCACGCAGCTGCTGATAAAAACAGGATCGCCAACATGATCGCCAACATCCGATAATGGATATGGCAAAGAAGAAGAATCAATTTAAAGACATAATAAATTATGGAATTAGCCCATGTGTTGAAGAAAGTGTAAAGAATATGTGTATGCATGCATATGTAGTGGTTTTGTAAATTTGTTTAGCTTTTTGACTGATGTTTTAATTAAAACAGGACAAATCACACCTCAGGTTAGGGTTAGGGTTAGGGCTATATTAGACCTTAGGTTCACCTTAGTAAGTTTTTTTTTTGATAACCAAACACCTTGAAACATAAAAAACTGATAATTTTCTTATTGATACTAGCAATCTGGCAGGCAGAAGCAAAGTCCTGGAAAATAGGAAAAGAATATTTTATTTAAAGGATTTATTTATTTAACTGATTTTGATGTCCACCAATCTCATGACACTCACCCTGATAGCTTTCAGAGTTTAAAAAA
>NW_015386760.1:403951-404960 GCF_001527695.2 Protobothrops mucrosquamatus
GTTTTTTTTTTGATAACCAAACACCTTGAAACATAAAAAACTGATAATTTTCTTATTGATACTAGCAATCTGGCAGGCAGAAGCAAAGTCCTGGAAAATAGGAAAAGAATATTTTATTTAAAGGATTTATTTATTTAACTGATTTTGATGTCCACCAATCTCATGACACTCACCCTGATAGCTTTCAGAGTTTAAAAAACAACAATTTAAACAATTAAACAGTTTGAATCATAAATGTCTGAAGTCAAAACAGCCATCCTATCTTATAAAGTAATATTAGACAGCAGTGTTTGCTTAACCCCCAGTATCAACATCTAGATCTTTAATTCCTAGTGGAAGGCTAACAAAGTTATTGTACTTACTATGGTTAGCTAACTAACAACAGTAGGATAACAATATTTCTGTATGGGGGCAATTATGCTTGAAAATTGTTCTAATAGAACAATCATTAAAAAAAAAAAGATAGCAATGCCACAACACAGATTTTTGTTACCTCGCCTGGTTAAACTTCTTAATTAACTACAACAGAGCCATGATGATTGTTTTCTATCCTATTCCAGATTCTATAATCTAATCGAATACATTTATGTATATTTTCCTTGTCCAATGTAAAATAACATTGAAGCTTCTGGAGCTATTGTATTGCTTATTTATGGTTTAACATTATACCTGAACCTACAATATAGCTCATTCCGATGTTATTGTGTGCTATTCTCCAATCTGGAATCTTGGCTTAGTATTAGGTGAAAATATAGCTAAATTGTGCTATCAGATAAGGATTGTGCTATCAGATAATTGTGCTATCAGATAAGCTCGGCTCGACCCCCAGGGACCTTAGATCCTTCGGCTCGGGCCCACCGGCTGATGTTGTGCAACGCCAGGTCCGTGGTAAATAAGGCCCCCCTCATTCAAGAACTGATTCAAGAGGGGGGAGCGGACCTGGCGGGTATCACCGAGACCTGGTTGGGCATGGAAGGGGGAGTTCCCCTTGTTGATCTATGCCCACCAG
>NW_015386760.1:406481-486242 GCF_001527695.2 Protobothrops mucrosquamatus
ATTTAATGCAAAAAAATGTGACATCAAGTTGTTGTTGACTCTTAGCAGCCACATAGATAGATTCCCTCCCCAATCTACTAGAAATATCTCTTCCACCCATCTTTTTTGTGTTGTGATGTCCTATTGTGCATCGAAAGTAGTGTTTTATGCCAATTTTTTTCTGGTTTGCCCACTGCATTTCATTTCATTGCAAGGAAACACCTTCACTCCATCTGGTTACTATGTTCCCTGGCAGGGATTCCATCTCTCTTGCTGAACTATATAAAAAGAAATTGCAATGAAGGGAGATGGCAAGCTCCCTTCCTTCCTTCCTTCCTTCCTTCCTTCCTTCCTTCCTTCCTTCCTTCCTTCCTTCCTTCCTTCCTTCCTTCCTTCCTTCCTTCCTTCCTTCCTTCCTTCCTTCCTTCCTTCCTTCCTTCTTGCCTTCCTGCCTGCCTGCCTGCCTTCCACAGTTATAAAGAAGAAGGAGAATCCATCAGCTGGAGGATATGTTAAATGCAGTCTGGACAGAACACAAGGCTGTCCTATGTCACAGTGGAGAAAAAGGTGGAAGTCTGGAAAGAGATTGCTTAAAATGGCTTCATTTCCCCACAATTCTATAATTTTCCTTAAACCTAGGAAAAGGAACAGAAAATATCTTGTACATTGTCTTCTGTTTGATAGCACTGAGTGTTTAGAATGGTCTTCTATTAATGTACTCTAGAATTCAAGTCCATGGTATTATTCTTGGTATGAGCAAGACTAGATATGTTGAATTTCAACATGTAACATGGCCAGAAGCTATAAAGTATCAGAATTCTGACAACTGAGCTTCAACATAACCAGAAGGCATAAGACTAGTTTACCCAACCCCAGCAGAAAATTAAACCAAGCTTGATCCCATTAAAACTTGGGGCATAGTTGAACTTATCTTCGTAATGATCACTGACTCAAAATGGTTTTGGTGGGGCTCACTTTCTTCTGCATTTTGTGTGCAAATATAGCATATGTAGGACACAGAACATAATAAACCTTTCTATTGCCTTTCATATTTCAAGGCAAATGTTAAACCATTCATGGGAGGAAGTGTTGCTTCTTTTCTCCCATGCTTTTGCTTCAAGGTTAAAAAAAAATCCACCACTTATCCTCTAAAGATTATTATAAAAGTCCTTGCTCTGTGATGACTTCTTTCTAAGAATATAAATCCAACACTGTTCGCTTTGAAACACTGTCAGCTTCACTGATGAACGGCTGCGCTTTAAATCCATAATGTATGATTCTCTTTTCATATTTAACATTGTACAGTCTCAGCACTGACAACAGTAGACATGCTTGTATTTGCATTTTAATCATTTAATTGAAAGCACTTACCTATTCATGGAATCATTTAAAAATCAGACATATTTATGTTCTGGGATCCAGTATCAAAACAAAGGAAGGAAACTCTGATAAAATCCATTTGACTCAAATTACTTACCTATTCAACCTTTTCCAGGACTGGCATGCTTGCTAGCTGGCTGTGTTAATAATTGCATCATATTAATTTGCAAGTAAATATAAACATAGAACTTAGGGCACTTTTGCCACAGTCGTGAAAATCCACATAGGTATTCATTTCCTAAGTGCAAAAGGAAAAATGCAATTCTACCAATGAATTGGAACCTTATTACAATCCCATTCACATAAAAACAGAAGTCTGTTTGAGTTCAGCTCGATAGAAAGGCAGCCTTTAAAAATGACCTGTAGATGCCAAGGATAATACCGTGAACTTACTTCAGCATCTGGAAGGGGTTTGGTTGTTGTTTTTTAAACAGTAGTCATTTCTTATTGCACAGCAAGCTTCTTTTCAAACAGAAATGTTTCAAAAGCTGCTTGTGATATTGGTGTGTTTACCACTGCTGACCATAGAATTCCTTAGTAGTGTCCCATTCAAAGACTAACCAGATCTGACTCTGCTTAGCTTCCCAGGCCAGACATAGTCAGACAGCTGCTAACCCCTATTTCTGAAAGCAGAGATTCTTTTTAGGTCTTGAAATGACATGCAGAGGCAACAAAAATAGGCCTCAACATAAAGAAGGAAATAAAGCTGAAAGCAGAGGAAGAGGGCAGGACCAAGTGAGCTGTCCTCACTCATTCTCCTCAAGTATTCAATAGCTGGTTGGTTGGTTTTTCCAAATAGTCATCCTAATTCTTCCATATTCAGTTAGGGTTTTCTGTAGCAGAGAAAAAAATGGGAGTAAAATTATTGTAGGAGTTGAAAAGTGAATAAATCAAATTTGTTGTCTCTTTTGAAAACCTTTGCTACAGGACTTGAGAGTACTGAGTTCAATTTGGGAATGTGAAACTAGTCCATGGAAAATCACAAAAACAAACAAAGGGAGCTTGGAATTCAGAAAGACTATACATCTGCTATTAATACAGTCATCTGTACGGATAGTCTTCGATCAGAGATGGTGTCATGAATCCTGCAGTATGCAGGAAGTTGGACTTGATGACCTCTTCGGTTCCCTCCAACTCTGACATATCATTCTAAACAAATATGATAATGGCAATATACAAATGTGCTATGTTAAATAAATATACAAGTATAGAAAACTGGTAGAGTCAATTTAGAGTAGTGGTTAAGGGATGAGACTGGAAAACCAGGAGATTGTGATTTCTAGTCCCACTTGAGGCTCAAAGCCAGCTGCGTAAACTTGGGCCAGTCATTTTCACTCAACCCTAGGAAGGAGATAATGGCAAACCACTTCTAAGAAACCTCACTAAGAAACTGCAGGGATTTGCATAATCAGACATGATTGAAGGAAAGAAACAAAATATTGCACGGCCTGACTGACATCTATTTAAAATTGATGAAATTATGGATAATTGGAAAGGAAATTAAGAATTAATCTTTAATGGCATGCCAAAATTAGAGAGCAGGCAGTTATGGCAAAACTGACCGCAGATATTCATAATAGAAGTTTAGCAAAATGCAAGCAGGAATGCTTCCTCTACATACGAAACATTACACAGCAAGGCAGTCATATTTGGAATACAATTTTTAAGAATAAGGTTAATTTAAATTATCAGTTAAAACAATTTAAATAAATATAAGCAACAATCTCCAATATTTCACACGAAGTGCAAATATTTAAGTGGTTAATAGCTAGGATCAAGGGAAGCTGAATTTTTCATTATAGATATATTTTTTAATGTTTTGATTTTTTTTTATTTTCAGCATCTCATATTTCAATATTGATTCTGTTTTTTTCTAACAGCTTGAAGAATGCATAGTGACCATATATCTGTAAGCAAGTTTCATATATCCATATCTCTTTCATACTTTTAAATTATTAGGGGTTTTTTTTTTTTACCACATTCTGATTTCTTTTTTATGTTATGGTAGAAGCTCCAGGGATAAAAGGTAAAATTATCCTCACAAAAATCTAGATTTTGTACGAGCAAATATGTACTACCAAACAAACAACAACAAAAAATATTAATGAAAGCCATTATCAAATGCACAAGGTCACTCGGTAAGGTAAGGAGTGAGTATTGAAATCCCGTGTTTTTATATATGTACGCAACAACCATCCAAACAATAAGGACCTGCCACTGCCAATGGAACATGTTTAATGTAGGGGGTTGGGGGGGGGGTCTGACCTCGCCTGAGCTGGGGAGGGGGGCACTTTTCAATAAAAGCAACTCGCATGCTGAATTTCTAGCTCATTGTTAGGGTATCGGTTGCCAAGGCAACCGGAGCAGCTGCTAGATTGTAGGCCTTGGCTTGTGTTTCCTAGGTAGCTGGCCACTGCCTGTGTGTCCAGTTCATGTGGCCTGCCAGCCATTCACCCTCCTGCTGCTGAGGGTGTCCTGCCAGACCGTGCGAGATAATGTTTACTAACATCAGCCACATGGCTCCCATTTCACCATAGCTCTGCCCAAAATATGTCACTCATAGTCGATTGTCAGGCACCAGGCCAATGAGCTTCTACCACAGGGAAAGATCTGTCACAGGGGAGGAGGGCTGCCTCTGACCTTTCGCCAAGCATCTCCTTTCCTATGAAAGGGAAATCAATGTGAGCTTTCACCGTCGCCTTCTGCATAAACAGCGTTACGATTGGGGATGCATAATAAGGAATGCGGGGAGTTGGAGGCGCTCCTGCGTGCATTTATACAGCAGACAGTCTGCTGTTTGAACTGGAGCTTATTGTCTACAGGGTGCATGGGTGTTTCCTTTCTACCACAAAAGGCTTCCACCGATGTTGCATTTTAATGCT
This sequence comes from Protobothrops mucrosquamatus, assembly GCF_001527695.2. Classification (NCBI taxonomy): domain Eukaryota; kingdom Metazoa; phylum Chordata; class Lepidosauria; order Squamata; family Viperidae; genus Protobothrops; species Protobothrops mucrosquamatus. Next base: position 410,723 of record NW_015386760.1, read on the forward strand.
ACCGATAAGTCTAAAGAGCTATTGCTATTTTAAGATGAAGCTTTATTTATAGTGTAGAAAAAATATGACTGCACATCTCCTCCAAGAATGAGAAGGCATCTGCAAAGGCCAAGGGAGAGCAAATTGTGAAATGTGCATCATTTCAGAAACTCCCTTTCTTTTCTTCAGTCATCATGACAATTTGCATACAACAATTCCATATGTAAATGGAATAAAAGATCAATGAATAGGGAGATATATGGTATATGGTATATGGTATAGTATGTATGGCAAAATAACAGCCAGAAAAGCCACACTGTGTTCAACCTGTTTTAAATGTTTACTTAATAAAAATAAAAAATAAAAAAAACAGTTCTAGAATCAGTTTCTAATTGAGAAAGGCTCCTTTTTCAAACTTTTTTTTTTTTAAATTTCTGTTTGTTTATTTAGAAAATTTGTATTGCCGCCTACTCGCACATGGCGACTGAAGGTGGCTTACATAAATAAGAAACATTCTATAAAAATAGAATAACAAGAGGAAAAATAATAAAATAATATAATAACACCCCACCCCACTTTGGGAAATTCTTGCCATCAGCATTCATCAATCTTTCCCAGCTAGGGAGCATTTCAGATTTGTAGACTTCCTTCCAAAATTTCCAGCCACCTTGCTAAGAATTCTGGGACTCATTCTTGACAAATCTGGAAGGAACCAGGTTTTGGAAGACTTATGCTTATAATACTGAGTTGGATTGACTAAGGGTCATATTGAAGATAAGGACAATTTTCTATGGTTCAGCCTCTCAACTACAGAAAGTGTATATTTTAGAAAGTTCTGACAGTAAACTATTATTAAAAACATACAAATAAAATAGTTCTGCTGGCTATGGCAAAGCGTTAGTAAAAGAAGGAACAAACAGATAGAAAGCAAGAGATTTGAGTTGCTTCTCTGTGCTTAACCAACTGATAAGCTTTCTCTCGCTACTTCCATATCCTTTGGCTGGAATTTTAATTCTTGCAATATTTGCTGGTGGCTAATTCTGACCAAAAATGGAGAATGTAGACTAGTAAAAAAAAAAAGAATAGGGATGGGAAGATGGACAGTAAGGGAATATTGATGTAATTTTTGGTCATTTCAAGGCAGTAAAAATAAACCTTTATAATCTAATGTTATATATTGTATGTTTATTCAAAACTGCATTAATTAAAACTTGCTTCCAAATAACTGCAACATACTAAGGTTTTAGGTCTGGCTTTTTAAGAGAGGAAATGCAGTGTTAAACATAGTCATTCAAATAGCAGATGGAGAAAGATCCAGAACTGATGTATTTGGTTTTACTCTTGTTTCCAAATCTTTCCTTTTCCAGTGAACAAAGTTGCTTTCGCTAAATGTAAGCATTATCTGTTTTAATCACTATTACCTTATTAAAGGAAGTTCATAAAACATTTGTGTCTGAAACACGTAAACCTATAGCAAACGACTAGCAACTTCACTGAAGGGAATAATTAATAATGAATGCTTGTGTCCATGACTCCTCAGCAGCCTTTCCTGTCCTCTGTTTCTCAGGGGTGAGAAAAACCAGCTTGCTCTAAGAAATGTGTGTTTATGGAGAGAGGAAAAAAAGTTTGAAAATCAACTTGCTTTCCCCCCATATGCATAAAGCTCTCTTTCCTAATTGTGCTCTGATCTCTTGGAAGCCTCCAAGGCATCAATGAGAGTGTTATATGCAGTTGCAGGGTTTTATATGGAGAAATATGTCTGGGCTTCACATTCCATCCGTCCATACAGTCAACCATAGCATTTTAAGGTGGAAAATAATGTTTCCTCAAAGGATGGAAATATTGAAAACTGAGGCATATTCAGTTCATCTGAGATAAATGAATGGTAGGAAATAAAGTGCTGCAGAAGTGAGCAGAATATATACACAAAGAAGGAACTTTAGAAATGATACCTGATTCCATTATGTAGCAGGCTAGGCTGGGTTGGAAATATGATCTTTAAAATCCCCATCATGTTTATCTATTTGCTCACTTTCTTTTTTAGAAATAGGTTCCAGAGCTGGGTACATGGAGATAGTTTTGAAAAATTGCCAAATTGTTTTTCCAAAACAGATATTAAGACAGAAGATTGGATAGAGCACACTTTTGCAGTTTTGAAAAATTTCATCGGCCTACCAGCAAAGGTCACACCTCATATTAGGGTGGATTAGCAGGGCCATTGGTCCCCTCTGACTCTTGCCTGCAAGCAGTTTGTGGTTAATGACTTACTCATGGTTTTCTTAGCCAAGTTTAACATGATGCATAGAGATAATTTCTGCCCAAAATAAGACAGAACGTACTATGGTTTGTTTTTACTATAATGGTGGATTCATTCTCTGGCTTTTTCTAAAAAGGTAATGCTAGCCAAGCCCCATGTTCATATATCTTCCTGTTAGTTCGTCTTCCCCACTTGAGTTTTAGCCCCATAGCCACAAAGTAGTCTAAAAGTGATCTGCAGCTGTCTTCATTTCTGCCAACTTTGAAAAACAGAAAGCGTGACGGGACCATCAGTGATGACTCTTCTTCCTTCCAGGTGACTAATAAGAGAGTGCAAAGAACATCTTCAGTCTGGGTCCTCTTCCATGAGTTTCCAGTTGTAGAAACCCCCTCACCCTATTCCATATAAAAGGCAGTAGAATTGCTAGTTTCCTTTCTCTATCCATCTTTTTTCAATACCTGTATTTATCTGCATCTATTCTAAGGGTTTGCAGAAAAAGAACCTGAAAGGATGTGAAGTTTTGTGAAAGATGATTAAATGTAAAAAGTATAAACAAAAGGCTTCCAGTCGCCTTGTAGACATTCCTCAGTGACATTTAAAAAATCCATGTGAATTGTGAGATTGGAATGATTGCATGTCAGCAGTTTTGAACCTAGTATTCTTCCCAACAGCTTTGGTCATAATTAAGGTTGTTAGGACAGCTGAATTGGGAGAGGAAGGATGAAAGTTCTAACATGCCTATAGGAAGAAGTTCTAGGAACTGGGAAACAATGGAGTAGAAAGACTTTTGATTGGCTTCAGACAGGACCTGGAACATAACAAGATGGAAGTTCATATCCATGAGAATACAAAGAACCCACAGAGTGTTCAGAACCAGAGTTCTTCAAAGAAAAACATCAGCTTGTGTGAAATTTCAGTAAACCAGAGCAGAGTCGGAAATAAACTGACTCTCCCTCCCCAAACAATATTGTGAAATCTATCAGGCCTGGGGCTGATCCCAAGAAACTGTAAAACCATAATAAACCTAATCTGTGGGACAGTACAATCAATTTTACTAATACAATACAGCCACTTTGCAGGCACTATGTTACTGCTAGGTTCTATCAGAAGGCCAACTAGGACAGGTCCAGTCTAAGCCCTCTTCTCCTAGGTCAGTCTAACCCATTACAAAGGCTGGTATACATTCATCTATCACTAGAGATGCAATCAGATCTTCTATGAGCAAAGTTTTTTAACAGTAGTTTCAGTGTTGTTGTATTTACTTTGCAGAAAAATTTAGATGGCACATTAATTAAAAAAAAGACTATGAGGGTGGAGGAAGATTCCTGATGAATTTTGGCAATCAAGTGTTTGGAAGAAATTTACTGTGTTGCTGTTTGGTAGCAATGACTGGATCTGGCAATTTTGTCCACTTATCAAGTCCTTTCCAAGGACCTGGGATAACAGATGTTGTTGTTTGATAGTGTTAAAGATATTGTTGCAGGATGTAAGCTGTTTCAAGTAAAGCTGTCTTTTGCAATTGACTGATAGTGATTTTGTCAATGCCAATAATGTTGAAGTGGTGCTCCAGATGTTTTCGAATTGCACCCAAGGCGCCATTACTGTAGATTACCTTCATATAATAATAATAACCAACTAGTTAGCTGCTGCAAGATGACACAGACTGATTACAACGGCATGATAAAGTGGCAACAATGGTGCATTGGAATATTTGCAAGAAATACCAATTTCCTGCAAGCAAGAACAGATGGAGTCATAAATAATAGAAAATGAAGAAACAAAAATGTTTTGGGACTTTAGAATTCAAAGATAGAAACATCTGTAACACAATATAAGACTGTGGAAACTTAATAATTCAAGTTCTAGCCAAGGATCGAAGAATTATTAAGGTAGCATCTAAGAATACAGGCAGTTCCAAGCAGGGTGATTATTTTTGGAAAATTAGAGTGTTCAGATCTGATAAATTCAGTATTTCCTGATATCAAGGAAGTATTTTATGTATTGCTCAAAGGCCTCCAACCATGATTGGTATAATAATATATTTCTTTTTTCACAAGCTTTCCACTTCCACTTTGATCTGCAAGTTCCAGTATTTCATATTTTTTTCCCCAATTGTTATTCCTCAATCCTAGCATTACTTGCTATAGCAACATCAATAAACCAGATTTTCTTTTCTTCAATAACTGTTATATCAAGCATGTTGTGAACAAGACACTTGTCTGTTTGGATCTAACTGTCCCATAAGATTTTAACCTGCTCATTTTCCAAAACCTTCTCAACCTGATAGTCACAACAGTTTTTACTACATTCAAATCCAAATCTATGGATAAATTTCCAGTGAACAATTCTGGCAACCTGATCATGATGTTGCTTGTAGTCAGATTGTGAAATTCTGCCAAATCGCATTCCAATATCTTTACTGATTATTTTTTTTGTCTTTTTAATAAGCAATCTAGTTTGCTTTTCCTAATAAATTTGAATACTCTATATAGAGTAAATGTGAATTTTTTACTTCTTTTGGGGGCAATTCATATCCACAGTTTGTCTTGTTCAAAATTGCCAGTGGGACATATAAAGTGGGGCAAGATGGTATAAAGAGTAAAAATGGTAACGATTAACATAAAATTCCATATTTGATTTGAATTCTCAAAACTCTTTCCCATTAGCCATCAGCTTCATTTGCCAAAACTTCATTGAAGTATTCATAAATTGCCAAATGTTTCTGCTGATTCCAAAGACTTCGAGACATTTCTCAATCCAGTTATGTGAAACAGAATTGAATGCTTTTTTATAGTCTAGCCGAGCTCTAAGCAAATTTGTTCTTTTTCCCTTAATTTTTTAAAACCCATTTGTCAATCAATAACTGATCCTTTATTCTTCTTCCATTTTTGCAGCACCCTTTTTTTTTGCAGGGAATAAGCAATTTCTTTTCAAATAGCTGAAGATTTGATTTGTAATTATGCTCATAGGTGCTTTGTATGTTGTTAGAAAACAGGTTATAAGTTTCCAGGTTTATTTGCCTTCTCCTTCTGAATTAGCAATATCCATCTAGTTGTCACATTTTTTTTGTTTTCTGGTGCTTCCAAAACCCTATTCATATGATCTGCCAGCCTCAAGCATAGATTTGTCAATGATTTCAGCCAAAATCCATGGAGCTCATCTGGTCCAGGAGCACTCTACTTTTTAAACTTCTCTAATCACTTTTGTACAGTATCCTCAGTTATCCAAATGTCTTCCATACTGAGTGCTTACATAGTGTTTTCAACTTGCTGGATACATGTTGCATTCCTATTATGACTCCTATTGTTTTTCCACAATTTTTTTTCCTGAATTTTTAGAGTCTCTTCTTTGTCAGACTTTTCACTGTTTGCGGTTGGTTCTTTCCCATTTTCAAGGGTGTTTTTTATATATAATTGATGCTGATTTGCTCCAGACTGCAAATTCTGCTGGAATAGAATTAATTGATTCTATTATTATAGACCCGGGGTAGGCAGATGTTTTTGTTTCATAGTGTTAAAGGTCTAATTCGCAGGATGTAAACTGTTTTAAGTACAGTTGCCTTTTGCAATTGGTTTCCTGGCCTTTATTCAGTTGTAGGATTTGGAAAGTCTCTCTCCCTGTCCCTCCCCCCATCCCTCCCTCCCCGACTCTCTCTCTTTTAGTTGTGGTTAATTATTTTTTGAATATTTTTATTATGTCGCTCCATCTTCCCATCCTTATTTTCTACACTCAAGAAAGAAAATAAAACCTTGAATGACACTGGTTATTTAGGTGGCTGGGAATTACAGGAATATAAATCAAACACTTCTGGCCTTTTCAGTGGACTTTCATTTAGGATTTTCCTTTAGGATGGATATTTCTGAATTAGAATGAGATTATCTAAAAGCAAGAATCAAAACAAAATGCAATTCAGGTTCTAGAATAGTGAGGCATACCCTCTTCTGTTCAAATAATGCAAAGTGAAGGAAAAATAATTATTTCACAGTTATTTGTTCATGGTTCAGACAATACTTTTTAGATCAACTGTGCTTCTGCCGATATGAAAGTTCCATAACCCAGAAGGTTAAAGATTTCTAGATGATCCAAACTGGCTTCAAAAAATCTTTGTATTTGCACACACAAATGCCCAAAATATTATTTTCCTTTGCTGCTTATGAATGAATTCCTTAAGCATAGTAGTTGACATTATTATTATTGGATCTGTGAATGTATCTTAACATTTCAAATTGTTGGATGTTGTTTGTTTATACATACAAACCTACAACAGGAACCACTGTTAATTTTTCTACTGCAAATTTACACAGTCCTTGTCCCACTCTTCCTTCTGCATCTGATGATATATGTAATAAATATATTGAATATATAACACTCATGATAACTATAACACTTATGTTTCATCTTTAGTACAAAAAATGCTTTCAGAGTTTATGCAGAGTATGCAGTCAATATCAGTTGAATCTTATTTGGAGGCTGTTTTGGATTTGGGTTTTTTTTTCAGTCTTTTATTTCTTGAAGTGCCATTCCAGACAAGAAGAGAAATGGCTTCATTATTGCTGTGAGGAACAAGCAATCAGCATACTTCTCAATCAGTTTGGGAAGGTCAAGAGGCCACCTAATCAGCTACCTGCATGGTTTGTTCCTTCTGCAAAAAGAGGAATTATTAGGGCAACAAGATTAGGAGTACAAAAATCCAAATGACCACTCGATGGCAAAAAAATAGCATTTTTTGTACCTCTTTGCTGTCATCTAATTGTGATCTGGAATTCTGGTAGACCAAACAATGATTAGTCTTTTGTAAATGATAATATGTTGGGGCCAAGAGTGGGCTCCCACTCAAAACACTATGAGACATGGTACTTGAGGGGCTGTCTCATCCCACTGGGATTGTCCTGTCCCACCAGTGCCAGCAGAGGAGGCATGCTGTGGGTCCTGTGGGCCGATTATTCTGGCTAGCGGGGTCCAGGAGAAGGGCCTTCTCTGGTGTCACACTTGTCCTCTAGAACATCTTGCTCCTTGATGTGAGGTTGGCCCTAATCCTTCTGTCCTTTCATCAGAGCCTAAAGATCTGGCTCTGCCAGTTAACTTGGGCCCCAATGTGGGAGCAGACAATGGAGGTGATTGATCAAGTAACAACAGATCCCACCTCCCCCGATCCTGCCACCCCCCACACCTGTATTAAAACCACCATTTTAATGGTTGGTTTTAACTTATTTGTGTGTGTGTGTATGTGTGCATACATACACACACATACACACACATACACACACATATACACATACAAATACACACACACATGCACAATTGTAAGCTGGCCATGTACCACACAAGTTACCACAAGCATTACCCTGTGGTAAGATGGCCAGCCAGTAAATTAATTAATTAATTAATTAATGATAATCAGTTTTATTCTCAGAGGATACAATCCTGAGACCAAAGAGTGCATCAGACATGTATATATGTCATATCAGACAAAGTGCAGTGATAATAACAGCTCATAGAGATCTGAATAATGGAAAGGTCAAGGTGAGACGGTGGTGCTCATGATGACTTTATACTTAATGGAGCTGCCCAAGTGCTTCCAACCATGCTTGCTGGAAGATGTCGCATGGCAGATGGTCTGCCGTTGGTTTTTTGTCTTACGCACAGAGATTCTGAATTAGTCACTTATAAGAGGTAGTTCCCCATAATTCTTGCTTCCATCTAATAGACCTGAGATATTAGCAGATCTGAAACTCTGATATTTTGAATGAGCCTAGATGGGATTGATCTGTTCCTAAATGAATTAAAATAAAAGCATGTCTTTACAAAATAATTTGGTTAACATTTTGTTGAAAAGAAAAAAAATACGTGAAGATTATTTTTAACAGAAAATATGTATAATTTTAATGTCGGGCAGTGAGTCCCTGTACAATTTTTATTAGTTGACATGGATAGAAATGAAAAACTTACCTTCCACTTAACCAGTCTTCAATAAGAATGATATTTTAATGAAAAGTAATTAAGGAACACAACCCCCCCCCCACGAAACCTTGTACCTACCTCATTACAATGTTTAATTAATTATATATGTTTTGTTGCTAGAAAAGAAAAAAGAAAAAAGATTGACACTGTAATGGAAACAGTGATGCTATTGCAATGAACTTTCTCTAAATAATTCACTACTTCCAACATGATTCAGAGCTTTAAATAGACGAAGAGCTGACATTTCTCATGCATCCAACACTCCCCCCTCCCCAAAAGAATCAATGCATGTTACATAGCAAAAGTTATTCAAAGTATTGCACACCCATTGCACAGCAGATATGAGACACTGCAGATACTGTTAACAACTTGTTTATTTATATCCTTTAAAAATCCCCACAGACTAAGTGCCTGCAAATCATAAATATAGATGAACTGCATAGCTGGAGTTTCAGATCATTTAATAACTGTATTCAGTCACCATTTACGGTGGTGGGGTTTTGGCTGAATTTTCTTTCTGTACATTTTTCCACGACGCAGAACAGGTTGCAAGCAAGAGATGGTCATGTCTTAGAACACTGCTTTGTTAGATGTTAAACATGGAATACTGGGACATGGGGGGGAATGAATAAAATTAGAGCTGCATTTCGCTTTTATAATCCCCAGACACATTTTTAATTTGCTGCTGAAATATATACAACTTTCTGAATACATTTTGCATCTTTTTTTAGCTTTTATTTTTCAATTCAAAGATCTTTTCATGAGCGTTTAGTTTATGCTGTTTCTTAGCATCTCTGTCCTCTCTTTTGACAAGCCAGTCGGGGGATCAGAACAGAACTAGGAAGTGGTCCTCCTTGGTTCTCCTCTTATATTTATTTAACAATTCAGTCTAGGGCAGGGGTAGGCAACCTTGGCTCTTTTATGACTCGTGGACTTCAACTCTTCAATTCTGGGAGTTGAAGTCCACGAGTCATAGAAGAGCCAAGGTTGCCTACCTTTGGTCTAGGGGTTAAAGCACCAGGCTAGAAGCCAGAAGACTTGTGAGTTCTAATCCCACCTTAGGCACGGAAGCCAACTGAGTTACTTTGGACTATTCACCATAAGACCATGAATTGTAATCCCATTTTAGGCATGCAAACTGGTTGGGTGACTTTGGGCAGTCTCTCTCAGTCCAACTATAAGGAACGGCTGCTGGAATTGGGTATGTCTAGTTTAACGAAGAGAAGGATGAGGGGGGACATGATAGCAGTGTTCCAATATCTCAGGGGCTGCCACAAAGAAGAGGGAGTCAAGCTATTTTCCAAGGCACCTGAGGGCAGGACAAGAAGCAACGGATGGAAACTAATCAAGGAGAGAAGCAACCTGGAACTAAGGAGAAACTTCCTGACAGTTAGAACAATTAACCAGTGGAACAACCTGCCTCCAGAAGTGGTGAATGCTCCAACACTGGAAGTTTTTAAGAAGAGACTGGACAGCCATTTGTCCAAAAAGGTATAGGGTTTCCTGCCTGAGCAGGGGGTTGGACTAGATGACCTCCAGGGTCCCTTCCAACTTTATTATTATTATTATTATTATTATTATTATTATTATTATTATTATTATTATTATTATTATTATTATTAACTCACCTCACAAGGTGGTTGTTTTGAGGAAAATAGGAAGAGGAAGCAGTATAGCATTGTGTGTGTTCACTGCCTTGAGTTGTTTATCAAAATAATAACAGTAGACTATAAATAAATAAATAAAATATTTATCATTAGTAGCAGGAACCGCCATTTCATCCCCACACCCTCCCTTGAAAGTATTTAAAAAGAAAAGGTGTACATATTACTAACATCCCTCATATCACAGAGAAAAGTGGTGGACTTATCCAACACGATGATTTAATGTTTCAGGGCATCCTTCAAGCCATATGAGAGTAAGCGATCTGGAGAAGCAGCAAGAACAGAAGTAATTATATTACTTCACCTGATTTCATTGCTCCCAACACTTGTACGTAAATATGTTATTGATGGATCCTGGGGGTTGTAACTTAAAATACATTATTCCACGATTGTTTTACATTTTACAATTACTCCCACCTTTTAAAAAGCCTTTGGTTATTACGATATTCTCTTATACTGACACTTTTTATAGGACACAGTAATAATATTACCACTTTTAATAGAAATTAAATGTCTGGATAAAAGTAAGAAATAAAGATTTATCTCTAAAATATATAATTATATTGTTCATGGAACTTTCCTCCTTTTTAGGTCTGGATGCTATGCATATAAGGAGAGACTTTCTTTTGAGAACATCTCTGTATACATAAAGAATATAATCTTTGGGGATCATTACCAGTGAAATCTGAGTTGTTGGTAAATTGTCATTTCTAAAAGTGGCTATATATCTTGAAATAGGATTCTGTTCTACGAAGTTGGTGTTGACTTTTTTCTCCATGGTGATCTGTCCCCAACCTGGTCCATCAGGTCTTCCAATGGTGAATCCATTGTCACTGTAATTCAGTCCATCCACCTTGTCTTCTTCTCTTTCCTTCCACCTTTCCCAGCAATATAGACTTCTTTAGAGAGCTGGATCTGTGCATACTGTGTCCAAAGTGTGATCTGTCTTAAAGCATGCAGTCACTGAAATTCATTGTTCATTTAAACTCTTCCTGCTTCAGCTCAGAGAACTGCAAAAATGGAACAGCTTGCTCCTGAGATGTAAGCAATGTGTTGCTTATAACCACACACCTGTTATTTTCTACTTCCTCAACAATTGCAGTATTACTGTGATGTAGTATTCAGTGGTAGAATATATTATTTATTAACCAAACAAATGTATGTGTCCCCCCCATCTATCAGAGGAACTGTGAGGTGAACAAGGACACAAAAAAATACATTTCACAGAGAGTTCTATAGGTATTAATGTTGCACAAAATTTCTTTGTGATTTGCCCATCATCATGGCAACACCTAGCCCAGGGGTAGGCAACCTTGACTCTTTTATGACTTGTGAACTTCAATACCAGAATTCCTGAACCAGTCATGCTGACCCAGGAATTCTGGGAGTTGAAGTCCACATGTCAAAAAAGAGCCAAGGTTGCCTACCCCTGATCTAGCCAACCTCAAAAAGCTAAGCAAAGTAGGATATCCCAGATCAGTAGACTAGATTGCAAAGTTAAAAAAAAACAAAACTCATTTTCTTCCCTTTGCTTAAAAAAACCCTCCATGGGTGTCCTTACAAAACCATTAGGAATTATGCTTAAATCCTTACATTTTTGTGTTTTAAGAGTGTCTTCTCCAAAGTCAAGGTCCATGGGAATGTAATCTACTGGATCAGGCTCTGGAGCTTTGGGAAGCTAAAGATAGGGGATCTGGCTTGGCTAGCAATAGTTATGCAATCTAATATCTTGTTTTATGCTTCTAATTGGAATGTATTGCTGATTCTAATGATAAAAAGACTGCAGATCTCATGAAATAATGGAAGTTATTACAATAAATTAAAAGCCTCTTCTGCTGTTCAGGCACAGAATACTTTGTAAGCTACATAAAAGTTATTGCAGCAAATCAACCAACAAATTGTTCTAAATTGGAGAATAATAGAATTAAGTTTAGATGGTTAGAAGAAGATGGATCTTCCCATCTCCATATTTGTAGTAGTCAAAGGAAATCTGGATAACCCTTTTTGACCTGATATGTTGCAGAGGGAAAAAAATATACCTTTTTTCAAGATCAGAGACAATTGTATTGGCCTATCAGCCCAATAAGAAACCTTATTTCCTCTTATTCAAGGTTTACAGACTAGGTGTTAAACAGGATATAACCAAGGCCGATGAATAAAGAAGGAAGAGATGGTTGTAGTGACAATAAAGTAATCTAGTAATTGTAGAAGAACAAAAGGCCCAGCATGCTTTCTTTTTTCTTTCATCTAGATACAAATGGTCTGAAATATCTATAGGATAGAATTTCAGACAAATAAGATTCTGGTCCAAAATTCCAAGTTCCAACATATGTAGTCCAGATTCTACATCTGTTCTAGAAATAACAGTAAGAAATGTTCCCATCAGTCTTTGGTACAATTTAGCCAGAGCTCAGTATCTCAGTATATTAAAAGACAAACCATATACCATCTGAGTTTGATGTCTATAGCCTGCCCTTCTCAAAGCAAAGCAAAAACAACCACAAAAAAGTCTGCCACCAATGAGGAAATCCTGCTTCTCCAAATCTGATTTTATGATAAATCAGGAAAAAAAGTTATTTTTGTGCTTCTTTCAACTATCCCAGCTATTTTGTGTGGACTATCAAGAACGAGAAGAAAGTGAAGACATCAGGCAGCAAGGTGGGTGGATTCAATTACAGCAATGATGGGATTCAAAGATCTTAAGGGCTCCCTCCTGGGAAAAATCTATGTCCTCGCTGCGATTGACCTAGACATGCTAAATCAAGACTTGTTCAACCTGGGTGGTTTCCAGATGTGTGGACTCAACTCCAACCTTCAGTTTTCTGGCAAATGGCCACTGCCAAGTATCCTAGAGGTTGAAATCTGCATATCCTGAAGGGGGAGTTTTCTTACATAATGTGATTTATTTTGATGATGAAATGTGTGAAGTCATCCACCAAGCTTATCCAACTCTGATTTATAAAGTCTTGACTTAGTACAGTGTGTGTGTCTGAACTCAAGCCAGTTTGTTACAATACCTTAATTGGACAAATTCTGATTACAACCATAACCTGCCGAAAAACCAGAGCCAGACATGCAATCACCCCTCACCATCTGTGGCAAATGGGGCTTATGGTAGCTATCGTTTATTTGATACGGGCTTCACAGCTCCTTATAATTATTCCAATTCAAAGAGTAATTGCTCTCTTTGGAATAGTGTAAGACTCTTACTTGAGCAGGGGGTCTACTACAAGACCTCCAAGGTCCCTTCCAGTCTTATGATTCTAGGAAAAAAAGAGGACTGAATGTATAAGACTGAGGCATGGTTTCAGTCATTGGAATGGGGACAAATTTCTATTATCCACAATTGAGATTCCAAAAAAATAAGAGTGAGAATAAATCTTACACAAAATTAGCAGCTTTCCGATAATGAGCCATGGAAAACTTCTTGAAGGGTTGTGGGATTCCCAACAGAACAGTGCCAATACCTTTTTGTTCAGTTGACATAGGAAGGGCACTTTCCTTTCAGCCATAAGTGTACTGTAGTTTTACAGTACACCTACCAAAACTCCATAGGACCAGTAGATGGCAGTAAAGACACCGAAACTCTTTGTTGTCATCTAGTGGCTCTTCAGACTTTTGCAGCTCAGATCTTGTTAATATTCAGCTGTGTTGTGGTTGTTATTCTTATATGAGCACTATGATGACAGGGAAAAAAAATTAAGAGCTGAAGTAAGGGAAAAGCTGAGCAAGTGCAAAAGCTTGCTCCTGATGCTTGAAAGTGCTGTTTCAGATGACAGATTTGTGCGTTTTGCCAGAGGATCTTTTGAGAAACAGAACCTCCAAGGAACAGATGAGCTTTGCCTAGAAACATAGTGACATATCACATTGGCTGATATGTCATAGGACTATGTCCCCAACTTCTTTTTTGGTTATGTATGTAGAGAAACTACTTTAGTGAAACTCTTTTAACATTTATAAACATGAAGTGCAAGAGCACCTGACTGTCTCTATGTCAACTTGGAATTCATTGAGCATAATAAAAGATGGGGCACAACATGTTAAAGAAAAAAAATATCCACTGCTGGACAATACCTTGATTGGGACCAATCAAATGAAGCTACCCCCTCCCCATCTTTGTATATTAGGCCAAAGCCAATTTCTTATATTGGACATAATCCAAAATCAGATAGATGATAGATGAATAGACAGATGACAGACAGGTAGGTAGGTAGACAGACAGATGATAGATAGATAATGGATGGATAGATGAATATAAATGGATTAGAGAGAAGGGAGGGAGGGAATGTATAGGGCAGGGGTGTCAAACTGCCGGCCCGCCGGCTGGATGCGTCATGCTGAAACCATGCCCATCCCAGCTTCGGCAATGGGGAAAAAGTCGCAACACGTCATATGATGAGTTTGACACCCCTGGTATAGGGCAATGCCCTTAATGAACATCTTTTACATTCCTGTAGGTATTATTTGCCATAAATGAAGCAGCAAAAATAATATAGCAAATCTTTTGTCATAAAGATTTTCAGAAATAGGTAGCATATCATTTAATTGCTATTTATTTTCATAAACATGAGGTATTTCAAAGTGCTATAAAGATGCAGCACTAAATGTACATCATTGGAAGAAATTAAACACAGAACTTTGCAATTACCCAGTTCTATGCAACAAACATTAACAAATACATTAACTGGAAGAAACAGGCTAGGAAAAAAAGGCATATATAGTAAATTTCTTTACAAAAGTTTTCTTAGTCCAAAAAAGTGATAAAGTAATATCTACTCAAAACTTTCCACAACCATTTTCATACGAAAATATAAGTATCAAATTTAGTTATGTATCAGCATCATACTAAAGTATACAGGCAGTGTAAGAATTAGTACAGTACATAACAAGAGATTAACAATATATTTGTATACAAAAACATGCTCCTCAAACATTGAGGTATTACAGTACTTAGGTATGAACTTCCAGTCTAATATTGGTAGCAAAAGTCACCTCTCATAACCCAAGACGTGTACAAAAGGCAAACGTGTATATGGTATTTACACAGGTGGTTCCCTTCCCCCTGGGTATAATATGCTTCTGCCCCATAACACCTGTAAAACATAAGCACCATTAAAACGGAATGAATGTTTCCAACTCAACTGGATGTCATAAGCAAGTCCCAACGCTCACAACATTGCAAGAACACCGACAGTTCCAAGATGAAACACAAAGCCATTCCACCGTGGTTTGGTAGCCTCTTCAATTCCAGAGAAGGACATCCATCTGATCTTCCCTTCAGGTAACAAGGTGGTGTCATCTACGCAAGAGACGGGATTGAAAATAAAACCAACATTCTTAACGTCAAAAAAACATAGCTCTCTTTAAGGAATCAAAAATGTGCAAAGTGGCAATAGCTGTCCAGATCAGACAAATATATATAGATATAAAGGTCAGGTGTTTGTTTGTTTTTTTAACTCCCACATTAGCAAGTCTGCATATGTTCTAATTTTTTTATCAACTGCTGTTGCCTGATTTGGAGTTTTTCCTTTTCCAACAACAACTTGTGCTCCTCAGCCTGCAGGGAATGGACATACTCAGTGGCTTTTTTCAAGATGACCACTTTGGCGGCCTTCTCATTTTTCACCAGTTCAGGCACGTGGTCCCTTAATGTCAGAAAACTCGACCTCAGATCGTTACGCCGCTGCCGTTCCAAAATGTTGTGGTTGCGTCGGCGCTCGCTGTCCTCTGAATCCGAATTGCGAGGACTGGAGCTCTTGGGCTTTGGTTGGGTCACTGGCTTTGACGGACGAAGCGCTTCGTTTTTTAGCTTTTTGGGCGGAGGCACATCTTCCCTCTCGATGTAAGGGGAAGGCGCGGCGTAGTTGTGCTGCTGGTGGATTGGGGCACAGCGCTTTAGGATGATCTCACTGGGCTGAGTTCTCACGGAGGCAAAGGGAGTGCTGCTCTTGGGACGCATCGCAATGGTCAGGGTGGTGATAGCTTTGTAGGAGGAAGAGCGCCTCTTCTCCACAGTGACCACATCAATTTCTTCCTCATCGTCCTCTTCTTCCTCATCTTCATCTTTTGTTGGAAAGAGAAAAAAGGTCAAGACATTACAATCCCAGGGAAGCATACTTAAGACTCAGACATTCTGTATTAATTAGCAAAGACCAATGGACAAACTCTTAGAAATCTTAAAGCAAAAAGGCAAACAGGAACAGGGCAGCTTCCAGATATAGAATACATCTGTATACTCAAGCCACAGATACATATTCCATACATATTCCATCAAGCTATCAACAAAGGAGACATAGTTAGTTAAATGAGTCCTATGTCATGGTCGAAAGGAGATCAGAAAGATATTCAGGCCAATAAGTAAATAAAATTGCAACCCAACTGGTTATAGGATAAAAAGAGCATAAAGAAAAAGAAACCCCTTAATCTGGATTTTATGGAATTGTTCTATTGAATTGAATTGCATGGACAAAATTGATTCACAAGGCAGATATAACGCATTCAGGTTAACATACCTTCTCATTCACATATACTCATACTCCCTCTCTCTCACACACATACACAGTGAGTGTGGAGAGAGGGAGGGAGGGAGGGAGGGAGAGAGATGAAACCTCTCCTGGGACACATTCCATTTCTTTGAAAAAGGGCTAGAAAACTAAGCAATTGTTCTCCCTGAAAATGCAAAGTGGTCCCAGTTGCTCAGGCCCTTTAAGCCAAAGTTCTGGTTTATTGCCAAGAAGACAGCTGTTAGGAGGAAGCCTTCTTGCTGAAAGCTGTCAAGCCTCAGACTTGAAGGAGGCAGTGACTCTTTTGAAACAGGAGGCTGATCGTCAAGTTTATGATTATGGTCATATGGCTCCTCTCATTTACAGACAAGAAACTGTTTATTGTCACCCTGGATTCTCCTTCCTACTCCACCCCTAGAGATTATAAGCATTTTGCTGAATTTAAAGCCAGCATTCTATATTTGGTTCCATTTAAATACCCCAAGCCTGCTAAAGCCTCAAACAATTTACAGAGCATTCGTTTTGAAAACTTATTAAATTGCAAAGTCAACCAGCAGAAGTCATTTTTTTGCTGAAAGAAGCCTGTTTGGTCTAATAGTCGATAAAAGTACCATTTTGGACAATAATAATAAATGCAGTAACAGTCGTGTGGTGCTTAACATAGTGATGCTGTGGGTTTTTAAATAGATTTCATTCATCCATCATCAACATTCAAATGTCTGGAAAGGGACAAAATGCTGGGAGGGAGTCCAGTTAAGTAAACTTTTTTGATGATACTCACCAGGGAGAGAAAAA
The DNA here is from genome assembly GCF_001527695.2 of Protobothrops mucrosquamatus. Lineage (NCBI taxonomy): Eukaryota > Metazoa > Chordata > Lepidosauria > Squamata > Viperidae > Protobothrops > Protobothrops mucrosquamatus. Next base: position 427,882 of record NW_015386760.1, read on the forward strand.
CATACTGCCATCTACTGGCAAGGTTTTGCAACACATCTAGGAGGGATTTAACGAAAAGTCTAGGGCTTGTGCTAGTTTTGAACTTTAGACTATTTTCAAAAATACAACTGGACTATAATCTACACAGTATGCCTTTATCCAATCAGTGCAGTTGCATTATGTATTCTGCCTTTACCCAGCTCTTAGACGGAGGGGTTACTTCATTAATGTTGGCTCAGTTTCATTCTACCAGCATTTTAAAACCCATACAACTGCAGAAACATCTTACTAAGTTAACAGCAGTTTCTTTCCTTATCCACATCTATCCCATTGCTTCTTTAAATCTGCCTCTAATAAAATTTGCTGTTCTGCAGTGGACAATTCCCTCTGCAAACAGAAGCCACCAACCTCCTTCCCTCCTTTTAGACTCAGTGGTCAAACCCCCAAAACCACTGTGCTCTTAAAATTTATATTCTTCAGTGGATGCTGCACCGTACTGTTTGTAGGTGTGGAATTGTAGAGAAATCTGGCTGTGGAAAGGAATGGCAATGAAAACAACATGCTCTTCCCATCTTCCATAAGGTCCTTGGGAGACATCTGATGGTGTATCTTAGGCCCCTAATTTCCTACTACTATCTTTGTTGGAAAAGATGAAAAATGCCCCCCAAAACCCCACCTACTATGCTTTTTTTTATTTTGAAAGACAAGCAGATCTTATTGGTTCGAGTCCCCATGAAACCTCCTACCAGTGCCCACACATAACAAAGGATGTGGTTATTTACCAGAATCACTGAGTGTGTCGTCTCCCGAACTGTTGTTGGCCCGGTTGTCACTAGTTATACTTGGGTGGTGGCTGCTTCGGGGTGAAGGGACTGCTACCCCTTGAGCCAGGCCACTGCTGCAGTTCAAGCTGACCCGGGCCCCTGCCACTCCTCCGCCTCCTCCTCCGGAGGAGACCGGGGCTGGGAGATCTGGCTTCTTAACGGGGAAAGGGAAAACCACGGCTGGATCCACACACTCCGACACGGAATTGTTGAGCTCTGCTTGGCTGCCGCTATTGTTTCCAGGGCTGGTTTTGGAGGGGTGGGCAGCTGGGGGGATGGCGGAGCCAGTTGGGGCAGGCGCTCCAGCTGTTCCTCCTTTAGTCTGTGGCTTCTCGGTGACTGCCCTTTCCAGTTTATCACTGGTTCCAAAGCCGCTCCACATACAGTCCTGAATAATGATGGCGTTGAGGTTGCTGCTTTCTCCCAAACCCATCTCGAAGGAATCTCCTCCATCGCCACTGCCCCACAGGTCAGCTTCGGGAGGCAGCAGCAGCAACTCGGATGCCCAGTCCAGAGGGTCGCTGGTTCGGTATCCCCCTAGAGCCGTTCCTCCCCATGATACGGGGGCTCCTCCTGGGGGGTTCTCCTGCAGACCCGCCGGGCTGGGAGACAGAGGAGGTGTAGGCAGTAGCTCAAACTTTTTCCAGATATCCTCCCCCGGAGGAGCAGAGTCGGGACCGCACAAATAAAAATCATCTTCGTCTGGATAGAAGCAGGGCTGCAAAGAGTCGAATTCGAGATCGGAATTTTTACTGACCATCCCTGGCATCTCCGCTGGTGGCTTCAGCCGGGATGCTTAATTAGGATATTACAACTGAAGAGAGAAATGTTTGCTTCCCACTGGGTGAGAAAAGACACCCGGTTCCTAGCAGAACCTGAAATTAAGCAGGAAAGGGGGGGGGGGGAAGCACAAATTAGATTTTAAAAGGCAGAAAGATACACCTACTCCATGCAGATCCATCATTATAAGCCTGGGCTTCTTTTCTTTTTGAAACCAGAATGATCCCCCCCCCATCAACATTTCAATGAAAGAGTCTTAAGCCCAGAGAAAGAAACATTATTACCCACATCCCGTGCTTACTTACTCCTTTCTAAGAAAGAAAAATGCAGAAAAATCTTAACAGGATCGGTTGGGCAAGAAGGGCAGAAGCCTCCACACCCTCCTCTTCGTAGAAAAAGGGGTTCAGAGCCTTCCCAGATGCAGGAAAAAAATATTCCTTCAGCATTTGCCCTGCAGAAAAAGCCTGCTGGCTATTCCAAGCAAAAGTAAAGAGGAAGTTTCTTCCTCCTTTTGTCATCTGTAGTCTATGCAGGAGAGGGAAAAGGAGGACGGCGGCGGATGTTTAAAAAAAAAAAAAAACAGGGAGGGGGGAGAGGCGCTCAGGGCTACTTTTGCAAATTGCCATTCCATTCATTCGCCAGAGCGCTTCCAGAAACCCACACACGCAGAGATAGGAGGAAGGGGAAAAGGGGGGGAAAAAGGAAGTCACCCAGCCAAGGCAGCATTATGCAACAACAAGGAAATTCACACGCGCGCACCGCCGCCACTCACCCGGACCGGGGTAAAACAAAAACACAAAACACCTTTTATAAGATACTGGAAGATTTTTTTGTCCGCGCGCGGGCGCTTGCAACACACGCGCAAATGGGGAGGGTGGGAGGAAAAGAGGATGCCACCGGGATGAAAAAAAGAAAAGGGGGGGGGTGTTCGCTTTGCTCTTTTTTTTTTTTTTACACACACACAAGACGTTACTTTTTCGAAAAAGAAAGACTGCCATTTGCCGACCTATATCCCATTGTTCCCCGTCCCGAAACCCCAAAGCTGTTATCAGACCCACAACCGGCCGGCTGGCGGGCGGGCCACCTCATCCTCAGGATCGCGCGTAGTAGTAGTAGTAGTAGTGAAGCCGTGAAGTCTGCAATGGGCTGGGCAACTTTTTGCTACGGCCAGCCGCGCCGGAACGACCGGAGACAAACCGGGAGGGCACGAAAGAAGCGAGCTTTGGGCATTTTACCGAAACGGCCGCCGAGGATCGGTTAACAACCCTCGCTCGGAAATAAATAATAATAATAATACAAAGCTTTTCTCCCCCATCGAGGAAACGCGCGCGGCGGATAACACACAAACACACACAAGGCAAAAAAAAAAAAAAAAAAATCTCCCCAAACAGCAGCCGCGATCCCAGCTGCTCTCGCTCGCCTGCCCCGCCCCCCCCGATCACTCTCACTATTGTACGGTATTTTTACTCTCCCGTTCAAAAGCCGTATTAATGTGCTATCAAGACATTGGGGCGCGGGGGGGGGGGAGAAGAGGGAGGCGAGGAGAAGCCACGGAAAGGCACTGAGAACATCAGGGCAGATGCAGAAAGGTTCTAGCGACCGCAACATCGGAGGGGGGGTGGTGGTGTTGTTGTTACTCCATTGGCTTCTGATGAATGAAACCCAAGCAAATTGCATGGATCACAATTCTTTCCTTTTCTATCCCGAGGGTGGCACTGAGATCTCCCCGATCCTCCTTTTTTTTTCTTTCACACCCTCACCACCCCCCCACCCTCAAATTTTCTTTTCTTTTCCCCAAAGGTTTTGCATCCCCTTGTCTTCTTACCTCCCGGCTGGCGGCGGCGGTTGCAAGGCAGAGGGGCGGTCGCGGGAGCAGAAGGGGCTTGAATTAATGCAGATGGTCGTCTCCAATCTAGGACTTTAAAGAGCGCCAGAAGACCGATCGCCCCCCTCCCAGCCAGTGTTAAAACCTCTGCATTCACCCTGCGCTTGCAGACAGATGACTGTCACTAAGTGGGCTTTGAACCTCTTGTATATTATTAACTAAAAAAAAAAAAAAAAAAAATTCCTGACACACCCGAGGAGGAAAAGGGGGGCGAACGAGCGAGCGAGCGAGCGAGCGAAAGAAACTTAACCCCACCTCCCTGATTTCCATAGAGCCAGGGGAGGTGCCAGGCATTTGGCGCCAAAACCCCTTTTGCTACTGCCTCTTTATTCTTGGGCAGGAGACGTAGAGGCTTTGCAAAAAAAAAAAAAAAAAGGGGGGGGGGAAGAGGAATGCAAAGTGCCGCGATTGCACTCCCCGCTGGGTTTACTCCGCTGCCACCGGCTGATTTTGGGCGGGTCGCGCACTTTGCGAAACTGCCCTCCCCCGCCTCCCTTTCTCCTTCCCTCCCTCCCCTCCGTTTGCTGCAATGGCAACAACCGAGGCGCTGCCTCGTCCGAGCCTGGCTCCGTGATACCCCGGGAGGAAACCCCTGCAGAAACCCCCGGCGCTTGTCCTTCACCCCCCCCCCCCACCTCCCCGCCCCTTTCCCCAGTGCCCTCCTGTTGCAGCCCGACGCTTTCTGCAGGGGAAGCAATCCCGGGGTCATCCTGCTCGTCTCATTTACCTAATGGTTTCCGTTCGGGTTTGAAATGTTGCAGCCGATCGTTAAAAAGCAGGAGGAGGAGGAGGAGGAGGAGGGAGGCAAGACCAGATGGACGGGGATGGGGGAGAAGAACCATAATTACAGAGATTGGGGGAGTCCTGGGCGCGAGTAGTAATGGATCTAGAATTGCGCAGCAAAGCAGCGTCTTTGTCCAACGGGCTGCCCGAAAGGCTCAGGCGCGGAAAACGGGGGGCTGCCGATTCATAAGGCCAATTAGAGAAGCTTCCCCGGATGTGTACATCCTTGGTTGGACCCCCCCACACACACACACACACGCCCGCCTTTCCCCGCTACCGTAACGACACCGTCTGGAGAAAGACCGCGCCGGCCTTGCACGGCGCGCCCCGGCTTTGCTCTGCAAAAGGCGACACCTTGCGGATGTCCCCCTCCACCCCCGATGGAGGAACGGAGCCGGGGCTGAAGGTAGATAAAGTAGGGCGGCCGAGGATGAGGGGGTCGCTCGGCCGTCCTCCTCCTCGAAAAGTTCCAGGGGTTCGCTTTGTGCCCCGCGGTTCAGAAGAGGAGTGTGCAAAAAGAAACTTTAAAAGATGGGCTTGGGGGGAAAAAAATAGTTGCTAGGCTTGGTGTGGGCATCTGAATAACTCTTTTGAGTATGTATTGGAGGGGCGGGGGGGGAGGAGGAGGAGAACATTTCCCAAAACGCATAGGTCAGGAGTTAAAAGTAAGACAGGTCGAATTCAATTGAGTGAAAAGCAAACTGGATTTGGTCAAATGTAGTTGGCATCATTCCTCTCAGGGCATTTAATTGTCCCCATTATCATAAATATGTGGCAACTTTTACAGAGGGGCCCACCTTTGCTTTCACTTGGAGTCCTGGTGGCTCAGGATCGGCACCCATGCTATGGACATTTCCTTGGGAGTAAACATTATGGAAAAACTTAAGGTTGGTCTTCATAAGACAGAACTGCAGATTTAAGGCAGCTGAGGCCACTGTGGGGTTTGGAGTTCAAAACAGCACAGGGAAAGGGTGGAGTTTTTATAAGAGTGCTCACATCCATGGAGGCACTTAAAAAAAACTCCTTATTTACAGCACCAGACCTTAAGATGCCCATGGACAAAGGGATGTCCTCAGGGCCATATAGCAGTTTAAAATGAAACACTGTCATAAATTTAGACACCAAACATATCTATACCTGCTATTAGAAGTGCTTGAGCAAAAATATTTCCGGCAGCTAACACTACTCAATCCAGTTGTTTTACACTGAACCAACTGGAGTTGCTAGGGCAATTGTGATCCCGAATGGAGTACTTTACAGCTTAGGTCAGTGGTGGCGAACCTATGGCACGCGTGCCAGAGGTGGCACTCGGAGCCTTTTCTGTGGGCACATGCGCCGTCACCCCAGCCCACCTCCCGCAGCCCCATCCTCACCAGCAGCCCCCCTGGAGGAGAGTCCCCCTTGGGCATAGCCCGCACGGAGCAGCGCAGCCAAGGACATAGCTGGCAGCAGGGACAAGACTCCGCCCTTGTGCCCCGTAGCGTGCAGATGATGCTGCGGGGTGTGGGCGGAGGGCGTGGTTGCCATGGCGCTGCAGGGCTGCCTGGGCGATCTGCTGCAGTGGGCCATGGAGGCGGTACGTGGTCCTGCGGGTGGGCGGGGCAGGGGGTGGGGGGTGCAGCAGGCAGGGCAGGAGGCGGAGCGGGGATGGGGGGCAGTTTTGGGGCATTTGGTCTCTAAAAGGTTCGCCACCACTGGCTTAGGTATAAACCATCACTGTTCAAATGTAATAAAACTTCCCACTAAGAGAGCTATCAATATGTTTGAAGCTGATAAAATGTCATTTCTAGCTTCTACTGTAGTGGAAGGACACTAGTGCTCCTGATTTAAAGCCCTAGATGACATGTTCACTTCCAGCATATAAACTGGCCTCTTAAGTGACTTTGTAGAAATATATGAAGCCAAAGTTTAACTTGTTGTATTGAGACTTGAGCTTTTCTTTTATATTCACTTATTTTTACCATTGATTTAATAATTTTTCTTTTTACTTCGTTTTGTTAATGGCTTTTTATTTTTATTTTTAAATTTTCTTTTTTCTTGATTTATACGAATACCAGGTTTTTTTAAAAAAAAATCTTTTCTAGATATTGTTTCAGAATACTTAATAGGCTGGACAGAGACTTCTGTTTAGCCTTTTTTTTCTCCAGCTTTTAAATCTGAGAACAGATTATCACCACCAGTACATATTTTTTTCCTTTTTATTCATGCAGAAAATCTGGCTTCGGTGGTGAGAGACTTGACAGGTGCTGCAGTCTGCATGTAGCTTTGTGTTAAATTGCACACATTGCAAGACCATCATGTGTGTAGGCTGGTTGTGCCATTGACTACTGTTCTGTATATTTGCCTATAAAACAGAAGAAGCAGTCAAATGTGTTTTTCATATTTCTTCCTCATGATTGGTCTCTTCTTTGCCTGGAAGTCAAAAGCTTCAATTTTAAATGTATTCAAAGTTTCTTTCCTTGACAGGCCTCTACAACTTCAAATCTGCCACATTTGCACTGTGAATTAGAAAGGAAATGTGTAAGTCTTCCACTTTTGTCTTAATTTCACACACAAGATTTCTCTTTAATTAGGAATTTTTAAGGTAAAGTTGTGAAAATATTTATGCAATTGTAGTAATTGGTTCCATGGTTTGGTTTCCCAAAACCAAGTGGCACAAAGCCACTTGAAAAACACATGTCCTAATTAAAAAATACTCTTATACAGTATATACCTGATGGAGCATCCAGCCTCTTATGAGAATGTTTCCTTATTCTGTAAACTTCTGGTATTGTAATATATGCCCAGAATGCCTCTATGGTTTCTACCGGCCCCCAAAACTGAGACTACTTAAAGTCTGGAAACAAAATTTGAGAATTGTAAGAGTGTATGGAGATTGTCATGTTTTCCTGACAGCACAAATAGAAAGTCACAAGACGAAACTTCTTGAAGAACGCCAAGCTGTTGGGATTTAAAAGAGGAGGATAGATATATCCTAACTACAGGTAGTCCTTGATTTATGACCACAATTGAGGCAGGTTGCTAGGTGAGACATTTGTTAAATGAGTTTTGCCCCATTTTACGACCTTGGTTGCCACAGTTGTTAAATGAATCACTGGATGTTAAGCTAGTAAGGGTTGTTAATTGAACCGGGCTTTGCCATGGACTTTGCTTGTCAGAAGGTTGCAAAAGGGGATCACATGACCCCAGGACACGACAGCCGTCATAAATATGAGTCAGCTGCCAGGTGTCTGAATTTTGATCATGTGACCCTGGAGATGCTGCAACAATCCTAAGTGTGAAAAATGGGCATAAGTCAGTGTCCTTGTAACTTTGAACGGTCATTGAATGATCTGTTGTAAGTTGAGGACTACCTGTACAGTCCTTAAGTTTCTTTATGACACTTTACTATTTCCCAGGGCAATAAATATCCATTCAGATCAATGATGAAGTAAAGATGTCAGAAACATAATTGGGATGAGAATAGTTTCAATCAAATCTTTGATTTGGGAATCAAATCCTTTTTCTATCTGCCTAGCTTGGCTCCTTCATCTGCATAGGCTCATCTTGGCATCTGCTTTTTGCTCTCAGTGGATTATGAGTTGGCACGGATTTTATATACCTGCAGCTGTCATTGGATGCTGTTGGCTTAAGGGGGGAAATATTGTGTTAACACAGGTGCAGGTAAGGACAATTTAAGTCTGACTTCTTTGTGGGTTGGGAATGTCATGAAATCAACACACAGAGAGGGACACAAATTGGGTGTCTGTGCTGAGGTAAGGTACAAATGGTGAAAGTCCCCAAGCCCGATGAAGCTCATTTCCCAGATGGCCTGATAGTAATCCTTTTTATTTGCTACCCATTCAGCGTGACCAATATGGAATTCTGAAGCTTTATAATCATTAGGGCTGAATATTGTAGAATAGGTTAGACCGCTGGTTGATTTGGATGCTACCTTTTTAAGACATATAATTTTGTAATTCTTGTACGTATTTTTAAGTATAATTTTGAATTCATATAAATTACCTTGGATTTTAGAATGGATCAGGAACAAATTCATTTGTACCTGTCATTCTTGAATATGGAATTAATATCTCTACAGTTAATATTCACAGATATCTTCTGTACCAAATAATTCAGCCATGACCCACAGTGTTCATAATCCAGATGGGAAAGTATTAAGAAATTCTTCACATTTTGTTTTATGGTTCAGTTTTGATACGTACAACCAAACTTGCAATCAGTTGTGAATGCTCTGGTGTTATCTGTGAAAAACTGGAACTTTTCACATAAGGCAGTGGTTCTCAATCTTTTCTTCACTACAGACATCCTTTAAATACCTTTTCTAGCCACCAACCACCCAAGAGTAACTCAAGATTTAAATCATAACATTTCTTCAAGCCTTCACAGACCCCGTGAGGACATTGCGCCCCCCCCCCCAGGAGTCCTCAGTCTACAGGTTGAGAACCACTGATATAAGGCATACTGGAATTGACCAATAAAGGAAGGCTTGTGCTCTATTTTTCTCTTGCTGAGAACAATTGTACTAGATACAAGTTAAACTGTACAAGGTGGTCAAGAAGAATTTTAATAACAGTGGCATCTCTATGGGTAACAAGGTTCCTTTATTACTGATCAAGGAGAGAAGCAACTTAGAACTAAGGAGAAACTTCCTGACAGTTAGAGCAATTAACCAATGGAACAACCTGCCTCCAGAAGCGATGAATGCTCCAACACTGGAAGTTTTTAAGAAGAAACTGGACAGCCATTTGTCCGAAATGGGATAGGGTTCCTGCCTGGGCAGGGGGTTGGACTCGATGACCTCCAAGGTCCCTTCCAACTTTATTATTATTATTATTATTATTATTATTATTATTATTATTATTATTATTATTATTATTATTATTATTATTATTATTATTATTATTATGTTAAATCCCTAAATTTTGTGTCCTGAACTGTTCAGTGAGAGAACAGGGCAATGTTCTGTGTGATATCCTTAAAGATTGCTATCATACCTCCCCTCAGTTATCTTTTCTCCTGGCCAAACATACCCAGTTCTTTCAGTCTTTCTTCTTAAAACTTAGTGTCTAGCCCCTTGTTCATTCTTGGTTGCCCTTCTCTGACCCTCTTCCACTTTCTCTCAACCCTTCTTAAAGTATTGTGGTCAGAACTGGAATTGGTACTTAGGATAGATCAGAGCAAAAGAAATGGAACGGTTTTTCTCATGATTTGAACAATTATGTGTGTCACTGTGTTGTATGCAGATAGAAGCACATTTGATAAACTTTCCTTCGCTTCTTAATTATAGGACCAGTATTGATATTTGTATTACTGTACTCAGTTCTGTTTTCCTCCAGTGTGATGAGCCATTGATAAACACCCTTTGAGTATACGGTTTATTATCCAGCTGTGTATCCACTTAATTTTCATGCCATCCAGTCTACACTTGACTAGCTTGCTAATCAGTGTGTCATGGGGTGCTTTGTCATAAACTAATATGTCTTGTTAAGTCAAGATATATAATGCCAAACCATTTCCATAATTTATTAAGAAAGTTATGGAATGAAAAAGAGAAGGTTAAGTACGGCAAGATTAATTCATGACAGATCCATGTTGAGTTCTGGTAATTACCACTGATAGAGACCAATTCAGTTTGACTCATCAGTAGAAATGGGAACAGGATATACACAGAAGCTGCTTTTATCATAAAGATGGAAGTAGTGAGACTGTTCCACTCTAGCCCTTCAAAGGAAGAGTACTGCTTGAATATGATGCTTTAGTTCAATCAAACATTTCAATTGAAACTCTATAGTTAGCTGGAGCTCACAAAAACTTATGCTTTTTAAATAGCTTTTGTTAGGTGGAAAAGTGCTGATTGTTTATCGCCATTTAACTAAAATGTTCTTTTGAATGTCTGCAAAATCTTTCATTTGTATATCTCCCTCCTCCTTCTACTGTGTGGTTCCTGCCTTTCCCTATCCATTGCAGTTCTACCTATGTCTCCTTTCCACGCTTCTCTTTCAGGAGGCTGTCAGAATGTACCTTCCCTTGACAATTTTCTTTACTGAGTTGATGGCTGGTTCTTACTAATAGGCTGATACTGAAAGTTGGCATGTTTCTGTTTTTTTTTTCTAGCTTTAATAACAATAGCAATAGCAATAACACTTAGGCTTATATACCGCCCCACAGTGCTTTACAGCACTCTCTAAGCAATTTACAATGTCAGCATGTTTCCCCCCAACAATCTGGGTCCTCATTTTACTGACCTCGGAAGGATGGAAGGCTGAGTCAACTTTGAGCCCCGTCAGGATCAAACTCCAGGCCAGTGGTGGCGAACCTATGGCACTGGTGCCAGAGGCGGCACTCAGAGCCCTCTCTGGGGGCACGTGCACCGTCGCCCCAGTCCTAGGCCTTCAGCTGGGTTTTATAAAACCTTTTCGCTTTAGGCCTCTGTCACCGTGTGCAAAAAAAAAAAAGGTTCAATCAATCAGTCAATTTCAACTTCTTGTGGGAAAAAAAAGATCTTGCAAAGTTAGAATAGATTGATTGAACTTTTTAGTCTCATCCAGTCTGCCGTTACCACTGCAGCCACGCCTTCCCAATGGGCCACACCCACCCAATTGGCCACACCCAGCCAATGGGCCACACCCGCCCGGCACCCAAAGATGCATAAGTGGGTTTTTGGTTGCAGTTTGGGCACTCTGTCTCTAAAAGGTTTGCCATCACTGCTCCAGGCTGTAGGCAGAGTTTGCCTGCAGTACTACATTCTAACCACTGTGTCACCAGGGCTCCTTTAATGCTTGCTAAGAAGGTGAGTGACTGACAGCGTTCAGGTTTAAAGGTTAGATTTTCCAGGGGGGAGGTCAGCAGTGCCCAACACACATCCACAAAACTTTTAGGTCCAGTGCTTTCCCAGAACCTTCTCAGATGATGCTGCTGAATTGTGAGAGAAGGGCACACTGATTAAATAAGCAGGGGAAATGTGGTTACTGCCTTTAATGATCTTAATTGTGATTACATTTAAATTACAAATGTTCACTGACTTTTTTGGAGTGTGCCACCTTTTTACTTATGTGAGAATTCTTAGCCCCCAAAGACCTGGATTCAATGGGCTCTGCTGGGAGGTTGTGAAAGGCTGCATCAAGTCAGATTTATTACCTCATTTCCTAAAACAAGGAGCACAGTGGTTTGAGGTGTAAACCCCCTATGTGTGGTCCTATTTCCCCTGTTCCTATTTCTTGCTCCAAATGGAAGTTATGCCCTTCGCATGCAGAATCATCTTTTCATAGCAAAAATCTTCCAAAAGCAGGGAGAGATTCAGGGGATAAAATAGATTAAATTACTTCCTGGAAAAACACTTCACAGGCTATCAAGGGTCATTCCTTTCTTTTGTTAGTGAATCTAGTTCCTGGGGCCATCAAAGTATCTTGATGATGTATTTACACATGGGACACATCCATGTGCATACACAAGGAAATCCCTGAAACATGAACCATCTTTGGAATCAAAATACTTATTTTGACAACCCTGGAGTCTCCATTTGTGGGTGTACGTATGCTCAACTGTAAGTTGAGGAAAATGACTTGCTAAGGTGAGGATCTGATTGCTCCAGTTTGAAAACATAGATTACCTCTGGTAGTATTTTTTTACTTTCTCATGATGGCATGCAGATAAGAGGGGCTGGGTAGGTCTGGGAAAAAGATAAAAGGAGATTGAAGTTTTCATTTGATTATTTCTTTGGTATGATAAAAAAAAACCACCTTTTCAATGGAGTTCATATTCAGACATGCACATTGGCAATCTCAAGTGTTTCCAAGTGGAGCAGGGGAGAAAGGTACCGTATCATGGGGCCTTCGCAGTTCTGCTCTTTCTCCATAATTCTTAAGTTATCCCTGGAGTGAAGGTGGATTTCATGAAAGGCAAGAAGAGCCCTTCTGATTTTAAAAATAAATCTGAAATCAGTAATGGGTTTATTAGGATCAACATGATGCAAATGCCTGCTCACTTTCAAGTCTTCTAGAACTTTTCACTGGAGAAGATGATGCAAAACACAAGACATAAAGCAGAGTCATCCAAAAAATTAGGCCAGATGTTTCAGCTCTGAGGTCTGCAGTTCAAAGCAAGTTTTGAGAAAAGCTTCTAGACTGAATGAAATCAATAATAGTAAGTGTTATCAGTGTCAGGATACATCTACCTCTGGAAACGTCAGCTATTAGTCCCCAATCTGTCTCCTGCCTCAGGCTGATTTCATGAGCTGCTGCCCTGGGTGAAGGCAGCAATTTTCCCTTTACATAAGCAAAACTAGAGATCCTTTGGATCCTTTGTAGGGTAAAAAGTCAATTAAGCCTAATTATGCAGCACCACTTAGTGGCATTGAGAGATCAAACTCTTGAAATGTAAACTTGCCAGGATAATTTTCCTCTTGTAGTGATTGAAAATAATCTTCCTCTACAGATCCCACACTGGATAGGAAGGTTTTATATTTTTCATGACTTATAAAAAGCAGAAATAGTTGTGTGCATCAATGTAAAACTGAAACCAATAGCAGGGATCCTCAACCCCCAGGTCATAGCCCACTACTGAGTTGTGGCCTGTTCAGAACCAGGCCTTGGAAGCGAGCATACATATACGAGTGAAGCTCCATTTGCTCTCCCCCTCTCGCCGTTTCCCAAAGTTGTGAAGGTTGGGGAACATTGTCCTATAGGATTGGTCATGCAGTTTCCACTCGCAGGATCTTCACTGGGTAGCTTATATTAGCACAGTTAAATTAAGAACTGCTTATATTAAAAGAAAAATCCAGAACCATCAGTCATGCAATAACTGTTATTAGGAGCAATCTGTACAAGATTCAGGAGAAAAGGAAAAATGTCTCAACTTTTGAGCTTTGCAGCATTGAAAACATTTCTTTGCTCAAGGGTCCCAGAAGTGGTATGATTGGGATTGCCATCAACAGCATTTACACTACGAAATTATCCCCTCATCTTTCTCATATATGGACAGTTTAAGGCAACTTACTTAAAAAGGTGTGCTAGTATATCTATGTTTTTTTTTGTTTTTGTTTCCTGTATTCTGTGACTTGGGACATTGTATGTATATTTTCTGCCTACTTAACATGTTTTTTTTGTGTGTGTGTGTGTGTTTAATTTACTCAATAAATATTAAATCTGTGCAGTTGCATCATATCCTGCATGTGCGTACCCAATATATTTACTGCATTGTGCCTTGATAAAAGAATATGAAACAAGCTACAAGGCAAAATGAACAAAAGAAATTAAGTGCATGTGTGCCTTAGTGTAAATTCACTAAAGAATGGGGAAAGAGTGAGAATGCAAATATTAGACCTAATCTAGAGCAAGAATTTTATTTCTGCAGATGAGTGGGATTGGGGGGGGGGAGAAGATAAAAGAGATAACACTCATGTTTGCTTCAGATTGTCAGAGTATTTGAAGAAGGTATTGCTATTTTATGTTTTGGGGGAATTATATATGCCCACACTTCCAAAAATAATTTGTTTCCAATGAGCTTTGAAAAAAAAATCATGATGTAGGGAAATATTTAGCTAGATAATTACAACATAGATAAGACAAGGGTATAAAGGGTTTTTTTAAATTTTTTTCTTCATTTCTAATGTAAACACAGTATTATTACCAGATGTATAAACTTGTCATCATTAGAGTCAGACGCCATCTCAAATATTTCCAAATGGTAGCAGTGGGAAGAGACATCCTCCAAAAGAAAGCTGCTTTGGAGCAGGAATCCTTTAGCTTTGGGCTGGAATCTGAAAGGGAAGGCTTTCATTTCCTGCAGCTGAAACTCATTTTCAAATCCAAGTTAAAAGTAGAACAAACCCTGAAAGGATTCTCAGTTCGGGGCATTTACGATTGTAGCCAGCGTATTTCAATAAAAGGGGCATATTTTTACAGACTTCAAGAATTATTCAACGACAGAAACTTGTACAGTAGTTAGCCTTTTTGAGGGGGGGGGCCTTGGAATCCGTGTTGACTTCTGGTGGCTGCCTGGATACGTTCCTAAAGGTCTGGCAAAATTTTGGACGTGATTTGCCCTCACCTGCTTCCTAGGGCTGAGAGAGAGGATTACAACTCAACTGACTTTGTTCCTAAGTTAGAACTAGAATTCAGTGTCCTAGTTACTAGTCTGGTAGCTTAACCATCACAGCAAATTGGCTCTGATAGTTGCTTAGGCCTATATTTTCTCACAGCAGAAGAAGAAGGCAGCACGGAACTTGTGGAGGTGGTAGAAGAAACCATGCCGGTGGACTATAGAAGTGACAGCAGACTCTAGGTTCTAACTAAGGCTATCAAATCTGGGCTGCAAAAACTATGGAGAGCACTCTCTACTGTCCTTGGGGTGTTTGCAGTTCAGATGCGGTAGCCCAACCAAAATGGCATCTCCTCACCAACAACCTGCAGTCAAGATATTGGGATGTTGTTCTGCTATAGGGGGGGCCAACCAGGCTTCAATGCTGCTGAAGCAACTTGCCTTCTTCTCCAGTGAACCTTGTGATGTGTTCTCAATGAGAACTCAATGAAAGACCATATGAAATAACAGTAAGTGAATGGCATGCCCCATTGTGTTAATTCTTAATAACTAAGGGTGCATCCGAAAATCCCACATCTCCAGATAGGCCTGGGGAAGGCTCCTGTGTCAAATCCATGGAGAACAGATGCATATCTGTTCCAAGAAGAAGAGAGATTGCAAAATATCTGATCTGGGTATGATGGACCAAAGATCTTCCTTCTACATGTTAAAAAGGGGGAGATGTCTGTGCAGTTTCCAACTCACACTTTATAGGAAATGAACCATATGGCACTTTCTGGGCAGTCAAGATTTTTTAAGACAGCAGTCTTTTCAAGGAAACTTCCTGAAAATATTGTTCCAATGAAAGCAATAGGGCCTGACCCCAGTGTGTGGAAGGCTGTGCGTAAGATCTGCCCAGAAAGAGAGATAAAGGTTTCAGAATTGCAGTATAAACAGATGTTGATCCCTTGAAACCAATCAAGCCTTTCTTGCTTAAACCTCCTGAAGCTCCTGGCTCAGCCCAATTCCACTAATAATGATGGGCCAGAACTTGAAAGTTATTTCTGTTTGTTCTTGTTTTACATGTAGCAGATAGGGCTCCCCTGATAAGCTCTGGAACATTCTTCAAAGCTTTGCCATAAAAACTGTTAACCGCCAAGGAAACAGCCTCACACTTATTGCTGCAATGAAACTCCTTTATGTTGAACTATTGATGGTTTTACTATTGTCAGCCAAACTTTAGTAAATCAATGCAACATGTTTATTTCTGTGTCACATAAATAATTGGGCTATCTCTGGCGGTTGCCATAGATGTGAGGGAGGCGCAATGCTGTTGTCTTATTGCCTTCTTTTTTCTTTTGACGCCCAACACGTATGCACACAGCTGCATTTAGAAAACACGGTTTTACAAAACAACAAAGATATCTGTCCCCATTGCATTAAAAGCTTCAAATCTTGAGATATATAGAAATGCCTAGGCCAAGCCAGTCTTATAAAGTTGGTTTGGACGCCCCATGTCCTGTCTTGAGTTTGCGAATAAAATTTCTAAAAGGCTAAGTGTAATATAAGACAATCAACTTAGAGATTTCTATAGCTATTCCACTTGTCCTGAGTGGTTTCAGGATGCCTGATCTATCTTAATCTCAGTTCTTGATACTGAGACATTAACCATTATTGTGCATTAGCCATTATAATAAACCATTAAAGCATGCATGATAAATAGAATACTTAGTGAATAGTTCAGAATTAAACAGTAAATTAAAAAAGACTATATGATGCTCCCTTCATTTAATAGATGTATGGATTATAAGGAATGGTCACCGGGAGATTAAAAACACTGAAATATGTATGTGTGTTTTTGTGTGTGTGTGTAGAGAGTAAGGGGGGAGGGAGTATGGCTTTGATTATAGTTCCTTAATTGCCATCTTGCCTATTTTGACACTCCCCTCCCGTCTTTGGGTATAGATGTTGTAAAATTTGCAGCAAACATTAGGAAAATTGTATGATGTGACACAGAATATGGACCTGAAAATTAATGTATCAAAGACAAGGCAAACTGTCTTTTATAGGGAAAATGAAGTGTCCAGTTATAAAGTATACATAGATGGTGAAAGACTAGAGCAGTGATGGCAAACCTTTTAGAGACCGAGTGCCCAAACTGCAACCCAAAACCCACTTATGCATCGTCGGGTGCCGGGTGGGTGTGGCCCATTGGCTGGGTGTGGCCCATTGGCTAGGTGTGGCAATTGGGTGGGTGTGGCCCATTGGGTGGGCGTGGCTGCGGTGGTAATGGCAGACTGGGTGGGACTAAAAAGTTCAATCAATCAATTCCAACTTTGCAAGATCTTTTTTTCCCCGCGAGGTTGAAATTGACTGAACCTTTTTTTTTTTTTTTGCACACGGAGGCCTAAAGCGAAAAGGTTTTATAAAACCCAGCTGAAGGCCTAGGACTGGGGCAATGGCGTGCGTGCCCATAGAGAGGGCTCTGAGTGCCGCCTCTGGCACCCATGCCATAGGTTCGCCACCACTGGACTAGAGCAACCAGATAAATTTGTGTACCTTGGCCAAGTATTAGTGAAAATAGGAAAATGGATGGAGAAATTTAAAGATGTGTGACTGTTGGCTCTGCTGTCAGAAAAGAATTTTTGCTGAAAGATGAGGAAATGGCTGTGCATAAGAGTTTGTTTCTGCCCATTTTGTTAAAAATAAGTTGAATGTAGTAGGAATGGGGTGCTAGTATAAGGTAAAATATGAAGAGAATGGGACAAAAATGAATGGGTAGTGAATGACTGTGGACTAAATATAGAATTACTAAGGGATCAGCATCAAAGAAGTAGAATGAAGAGTTTTAGTAATGTAGAGGGAATGAATGAAGATTAAGGTGCAAAACAAATGTTTGAAAAATTACTGCAGTGAGAAGAAAACCGAGGAAGTTGTGGCGAAAAGGAATTGATGAGAACTGATAAAGAGAGAGGTGAGAAATATAAAAATAAAACACAATGTATGAAATGTTTATGGATATGGTAGAAGGAAGGTTAGTTAACAGGGGAAAAGGTATCAAGAAGCATGGTGAATAATGGTGGTTAAAGCATCAAGCGAGAAACCAGATGACCCTGAGTTCTGGTCTAGTTTAGGTCACAGCCAGCTGGGTGATTGTGGGCCAGTCACTCTGTCTCAGCCCTAGGAAGGAAACAATGGTAAGTCAGTTCTGAAATCTTGCCAGGAAAACTGCAAAGACAAATCCAAGCAGTCACCAGGCATCAAAGTGACTTGAAGGCAGAAAATAACAATAACAATTTTAGAAGTATTTCCTTTTTCTTATACCTTAAATTTCTTTGGCTTACTACTTCTGACTCTTTTTTCTGTGCTCTGCATAATGCTGTTCACCACAGAAGAGAACAGAACATGGGGTATATTTGTATGCATCGTAGTGCTGTCACAGTAAACCATCAACTATCCATTATCCTTATAACGACTGAAGGTTATTGCATAGTAAAAAGATAGTCAAATTGCAGTCCAGTGCATACTTACTTGGGTGTAATGCATTGAACAATTTGGATCGTTACTGTGAAACGATCCAAAAATAAAAACAGTTCACAAATAAAAAAGTTTATATAATATATTCATTCACAAATGTGCAGGTGATAACCATTTAAAATGTGCACACATTTAAACCTCCAGAATTTTACATGCTCATGGTGTAGCTTGTCTAGATATCAATAGGTTCAATGTACTATTTGTAAATTAATGAGACAAAAATAGCTATCAGATTGCTGAAGGGCTGCATTGTTATTGTTCCAACCACAGTTGTCATACACTAGCACATAGGAACAACGGTGGCTTCAGTAGCAATTTTTTTCATGAATTTCTGGGCAGTGTAAAATAGTACAGCATGCTTTTAATGAGAGGAATCCTATAACTCTTTCCAAAATCAATTTAACTAATGAAATGTAAAGATTGGCTGGGTTTGCATGTCATTTATCCCAGAACGTAGTTTTATTTGGGATTCAGAGTTATCCTGAACTCATCCATTGCACAGTCTTAAGGGAAAATCAGCACATTAGGAATTGTTTAACAAATCTTGAATTGGTATTTTGTATGAATGCAGCCAATTAATTTGAATTTTAAGAAACTTGAAAGCAAAAGAAGAAAACCCTAGGAGAAAGAGTCACTAAAGAGAGTGAGTAAGCAGAAATTCTCCAAAACTCTTTACAGCATTCCCTCTAGAGCAGGCATCAGCCACCTTAAACCCCTGGGTGGGCACTGATCTTGGTTTGATGTTGCACTTGCATGTGGAAAGAGCTTGATTCCTAGAATTGTTCAGAATGTAAAACCGAGATCTGGCTCTTTGACAGCTATTTAGTTACAATCTCAATAGGCAAAACTGGTAATAACAGATCCAGTGTCTGAAAAACCCTGCAATTAATCTAGAGCAGATCTAAATGTTGCCTGTCATTTGTTTAACTTGACTTGCCAATAGCTGGAAAGTGTTTAGATCCAGAATACAATGTGTAGACTCTGTTGCCAATACAAAACACCTTTTTTATTCTCCGTGTTCTATTTTTATTCTAATCAAAACACATTCTGGTATAATTGCTATACAGTATATGCCACTGTGGATATAGCTTAAAGGTATTCATTATCAGACAGTGTAACTTCGTAAACATGGGTACCATTTTGTAGAGTACAAAGGAACAGAGATTTGTCATAAAGAGGGATTGAAAAAATGGATTGAAAAAAATGGTATCTACAGCTATGTTTGGAGGAATGTCTGTCTACCCCTCCAAAGGTATAGCAGGTCCTGAAGAAGTACAATCAAGTATCCTTGCAACCTGACTACATGGGCACCATTTTGTCAGGGGAGAAATCCTCCCTAATCCTAACATTCATTTCTGGAGATCTCAAGAAATATCTGCCAGAAGAGGGGAGGGTTTGCCCAAAGTTAGCATACAGAACTCTGTTCCCACTCATGTCAGGCTTCCAACACCCCCCCCCCACACACACACACACTTCCATCCAAATTGCAAACACAAGGGAAAGAATATCAATAGCAAAATTTGTACACGGAGAAAGTGGAGCATGCCTGCTTAAAGAACCGACTCCCATTATTTCACACAAAATACCAAGCTTAGATGTCTCTTGTCAGTACGTCAGCAATGTAAGAGTTTGCTATCAGCTACTGTCCCAGTTCTTTTAGTCTTCAAATAATTTCTGGAAGCCAAGCCAAATCTGTTCAGATTTCTGCCGCAATGTTGCTTTGATCAATATATTCATTTCTCCTTTTTGCTGTTTACTCACAGAGGCACTTTATCATACATAAATCTCAACGACTGTTTTTAAAGAAGCCATTTCTGCATCCCACGAAGTACAATGTATTCTCTGACTATGGAAAAGAATCTATATTGACCCAATGGCCATTTCTCTGTACTGCTGTTGCTTGTTACAGTTGCACAATTCAGATGTTGGCATCTGTTCCTGGCCATAATAACACCAAAATGATAAAATGTGCATCGTGTGGCTGTAATGCCAGCTTTTTCCTATCATATTTGTTTTGTGATATTGCACACAATGACGAGCTGGCATTGTGATGTCACAATGCACGCTCGGCTCCTGCCACCACCACCACCCCTTCTGCAGATACCAGTGAGATTAAACAAATTTCAACAAGATATATATTTTTTTTCTGCCATGTCACCATGTCATTACCTTTGTCTCATTTGTAACCCAAAATTCTCCTTTACTGCATTGGTGTTAAAGCAATATGTTTTTCTTGATTCCAACGCTATTCAAGAGTAGCCTTTAGATACATATTATCTGTCAGACTTTGTCACCAATTGCCTTGGAGAGAAGCCAGATGATTGCAGTGACAGGATAGAGATTGGCAATGGGATCTGCAGACCTCATGCAAGGATAGTTTTCTGTCAATTCAAAGATGAATGAAAAGCATTTAAGCTCGGCTGTGGGGATTGGTGTATAAAACGATAGATGTGCGTTAGAATTAAGCCCATTCTGAATGCATTTTTCTCTTTTGAGAAATGATGTCATTTTAAGGAATCTACATCAGCCACTTATAAAATGTAGAGTGGGCACATTTCCCCCCTTTTTAATATGGTGTTGGGGTCAGTTGTTATTGCCAGAGCTCCTGAATTTGAATGATATTGCTGTGTTGAGACTGGCTCAAGAGGGGAGTTGGTGGAGGTGAAAATTGGCGATTGAGAGTCTGACAGATATGTTTTCTAGTCTAGTCTGGTGTAAGAAATGGCCATGGCATTGACTTGGGTGGGTGATGAGGAGTGGAGTCCTAGATGTGGATGGCTGAAGAATGGTCCAGTAGCTGGTGAAGGATTGTGGTTCAGTTCTGGTCCTGAACCAGGTCACACAGCCAAAGGGGTTCCTCATTGAGCCAGGGAGAGCATGGCAGTTCTAAAAGCACTTCCAATTTGGGCAGTAGAGCTGACGGTGTCCTCCATTTTTACAGCAGTGACAATGACATCAATAAGGTAGTGACAGCTCCAATGTGATCAGCTTTAGTAAAATGTGGGAGCCACAATGATTTGGGAATGATCATCCAATGTGCACCAGAGATTTGGGGATATCTTGGGTCTGATGCAGCAGTGGAAACGGGTCATTGTTCTTTATAAGAGCCGACCTATGTCCAGGAAGTATTGGGTGAATAGCCAAATGGGGCAGTGACCATTTTCTGATCCATTTTGGCATCTTGGACTTAGGACCGAAAGAGATAGAATTTGCCTTAGCTGTTATGGCTTTTATATATAAACTTACTGTTTATGATGCTTTACGGTCTGGTGCTCTACCATCATCTTTGAAGGTTTGCTTGAGTATGATAGAACTGAATCAAATCAAACCAATTTTTTTTTATTATGGTCATAGACAGGCATAATTGATAGGAGTGAAAAACTTTGTATTACAAGTTGTTGGGATAATATGCGTCAAGTGCCAGAGAAATCAGAAAAGATTGCAAGAATCTGACCAACTAACAGCCAAGGGAAATGAGCAGGATATAAGAGAGGCATTCAAGGTGGGCTGGACTTAAATCTCTTGCGAATGAGCGGGGACTCATGACTTATGATGCATTTGACCCCTCCCTCGGGCTCAGCCTGGTCATCCCCTACAACTGTTGGGAAAACTTTGGAGCCACTAGCCTTTTTTCAAATAACATATGGGACGGGATGTTGGGGATATATCTGCCTGATCCTAGGCATGAAGATGAAACAATGTTTTTCAAACTCCCTAGATAACAACAGAGGAGATGGGACATGTATTTAGGGAGAAAAGGAGCAAAGAAGCAGGTTAACTGGGTTACAGGTACTGAACCCTGGGGCAGAAGCACTGGTGCTGAAACTGACAACTATGTATGTGTATAGTTTCCTTTGACTTGGCAAGACTGATGTAATGGATTGTGGGAATACCCTTGAGGAAGAGTCTTGGCCATGGCAATGGCCAAATAAGAGAGATTGGAGTCCAAAGCAGAAATGTAATGTGAAATAACATACCAGACTTCACCCTCCCTAGTTCTCTTTCAGGATAAAGACAGAGAAGGGAGAAGAACATTCAAAGTTGTATGATTCTTTTACTATAACCCTATAATAAAAGTAGTCTTAGCATTCATGACTTCGGTTTTCAAGTATGATCTACCTCAAAGGGGTGACAGTTGGGATGAAAACAGGAAACAGAAAACAGGAGGCTGAATTCCTGCCTTAGACTCAAGGCTAATCCCTTGGACCAGTCCCTGTCTCTTAGCCCTAGGAAACAGGCTAAACCACTTTCAAACTCTTGCCAAGAAAACTGCAGGGACTTGTCCAGGCAGCAGTCAACACTGATTTGAAAGTGTTCACACACACACACATACACAAACACAAACATAGTATGGCCATAGGGAAACTCCTCATTTTGCCTCCAGCAACTGTGTTTTATGACAGCCACACCTACTGTGTGAACAGGCAACATTCTCAAGGCATTTTTGTTGAAAGCCCACATATTCTCACAATGTTGTAAATACCCACTGGTCCAAAAAGATTGGGATCTCTGGCTTAAATGTGTCCTGGATGACCTTACAGAAACTTTGATTAAAGATAAAAGTACCCAGAACATAGAAGGATTCAACTAGGTATTGTAAGATCAAACATATTTTCCTCTTGATGTTTCTATTGTCTACATTCTCTTCTTGGCTTCAGCATTGAAAAAAAACTGGATTTTGGTGGGGAGGAGCAAAGAAAAGTAGAACACAGACAAAACGTGATATACTGACTGCAGAGGTAAGCCTTCTGAGTACCTCAGGAAGCGTGTGGATAAGGGTGATCTAGTAGGCATTGTTTACTTGGATGTACAAGAAAGTTTCGGAAAAAATCCCTCAAAGAAGAATCCTGAATAAGTTTATCAGCCACAGGATTAGAGGAGAGGCCCTTTTATTTATTGCTGCTTAAACTGAAAGCAGAGAGTATACACAAATCGATAGGATTTGCAACAGAAGGATGTAAATAGTGAAGTCACCAAAGATCTGTATTGGGAGTGGTGTTTTTTGACTTCTCCATAAATGGTCTAGAGGTTGGAATAAGTAGGCTTATGGTCTACTGATGACATCAAATTATTTAGGAAGGTTAAAATAAAAAGAATTGCAAAGAACTCTTAAGACCTTTATCTGCAAACTGTGGCAAACAGCAATAAAATGACCAATGGCTTTCATTCACTGTAAACATGTGAAAATTACATATTTTAGGGCAAAAGCAAAAGTCCTGACGTCAAATACTCAGTACAGGGTTATAAGCTGAAACTGATTGCTTATGGAAAAAGTAAGTTGAGTTGTGAGGGAAAATTCAATGAATTTGTCCAAATGTCTGGATGTTGTGAAAAAGGTAATTTTAATGCTTGAGAGCATTTTTTTTTTAAAAAAGTAATAAAACTGTCAATAGTTATGCTGCAAATCCTTTATAAAAATCTGTGCTGCGACCATGGTTGGACTACAGTGTTCATTTCCAGTTGACTACATGTCGTAGACAATATTATAAAGCTGACAAAATATAGAGCAAGTGAACTGAAATTTTACTACACCAAGCTTTTTACTGTAGGTGAAAAAATGATAAAAACATATAACACTATGAATGGGGTGGATACCATGAATATAGCAATTTTCCCCCTCATAATATTAAAAACTGAAGATGTCCCAGTAAGCTGAACAGTAGTAAATTCAGAACAGAGTACTTCTTACAATATATAGTAAAATTAATGGGATTTGCTACTATAAGATCCATGGCAGTCATCAGTAAACGTGATTTCTGGTTCACAAGATCTAGTTCATTTATTTTTATTTGGCTAGTTTTAGTTACACTATGTTTACATATTGGTTTTGTTTTTTTTTATGTAGGAGCTCAAGATAACTTGCATGGAAATCTCCTTTTGTTTTTATCTCCACAATTCTGTGTGAGATAGGTTAGTCTGAAAGAAATTGGTGAGTGTAATGTACTAGTTACTATTTTACCTAGCTGAAGATGGACTGGGACCTAGATATCTTCAACTTGTCATCTAATATCTTACCAAATTTGCTTGAGCTACCTCTGAATAGCAGAAAACTATTCCAAAATCCATCTTAAAGAACGTCAATAGAAAAATAACAAATACATATCATGTCATTCGTTAGGTGGAGGAAGTTTAAACCATGAAGATCAAAAGCAATTTGTTTCACCACATCAAGGCTTTAAAAGTACAAAGTAATCATGCTAACACCACATGAAATGATACATTATTCTTCAAATAATTATTTCCTTGTTTAAAGAAATAATTGTTCATTAAAGGAGGCACATACAAATAATACAAAGAGTATTATTTATGTAACTGGAAGATGCATTTGGTGCAATTGGACAGAATTAAAATAAGACAGAATTTACAAACGGGCACAGAAACAGAACAACAAAATGCTTCGTGTTGATTACTAGAACATTGTTATGCTTTAACACATAGAGTTTCTTACTACTTCTACATCAACTTCAGTTCTTTCCCTACCTTATTTCAATTTTCAAACAGATCACCAAGGATATAGCCATGTAACTGACAGAGAAAAATAAAATAGAATCTCTAATGTACAGCAGACATTAAGCAAACCACTACAGTTGTTAAGTGAATCTGCAGTCATTAGTGAAGCTATTGTCTGCAGTGGCATTTTTTTGACAGATACTTGAAGTAAATGCCAATTTCTGGCAAAAAAAAAAAACCCACAACCCGTGATAAATTGCAATCATGTGACCAGGGGACACTGCAAATGGGATTAAATGCAGGCTAGTTGCTGAGAGCCCAAATGCAATCATGTAACTGCAGGAGACAGGGGACCCCCCCAGCCATTGGAACTTTGAATCTGGTCATAAGTACTTTTTGGAAGGGGGTCTGTCCTAACTTTGAAATGGTTGCTAGGTGACCAGTTGTAAGTCAAGGACTATAAGAACCAAAAAAAAAAAAATTAAATTGCCACTGAGAAAGTGGGATAGCTCAAGTGATTGAAATCACTGAGCAGGCTGGGCCTCAAGGCTTTTACCTCTGGAATATTTGGGCTTTATATTTCTAGCTAAAACAATAGTCAATAATTGTTGGAATATATACTACTTATTCACCACATTTTGCCTCATATACACACATTCTGAATAAGTCTTTTGGGACTTCATCATCATCATCACCGTCATCATTGTCATCGTCATCATCGTCATCATCATTTTAGCCACTGTCTATCCACTGCAGGATAAAGGCCTCTTCTGCATGTTTCCAATAAATACAATCCTGAGCTTTCTTTTGCCAGTTGGGTCCGCAATACTTACTGACATAGTCAATTCATCTTGCTTTAGGTCTCTCTTGTGGATGCTTTTTATCAAGTGGGATCCCTTCTGTGACTGCCTTGTTCCACCTGCCATCAGTTGTTCTTGCTATGTGACCAGCCCGTTTCCATTGCAAGTCTTTTACTCTCTTGATGATATCGTATACCTTTGTTTGGTCTTTCTATCTTGTCTTGTAATGCCAAGCATGTATCTTTCTATGGCTCTTTGCGCCACTCGTAGCTTTTGTATCATTGTGAGGTTAGTGTCCATGTTTCACCGGCATATGTTAGAGCAGGTACCACATACTAATCAAAAACTTTTCAGGCATGGGGGGGCTTTGTACTTGAAAATTATGCTCAGATTGCCAAATGCCTGCCAACCACAATAACGTTTGGGAATTATGGGAGCTGAAATTCAACAAAACAAAGGGTTTTAAGTTGAAGAAATCCTCTTAGCCCCATCCCACCATCCTTGTTGTCATCACCTCTGTTAAAAGATCCACATGTCCCCCTCATTTTTCCATTTAGTCACCCTCCTCGTCCTCCCTCTCCTCTTACTATTATTATAGTTCACACACCCTATTAATTCACACATCCACACATGAGGATGTGATGCTGATATCCTGGCAACTGATCTATTAATCCCATAGATAGTCCTGGGTAATTGAGGTTAAGAATGTTGGGCAGTTTTATAGTTTACTTCCTAGTGCTAATACTGACTTGAATTGGCCTTTGAGTATTAGGGAACCATCTTAACAGCAATAGCATTATACTTAGGAAGTGGCATGTTTGATCTCAGTAATCCGGGACTATCTAACTAACATACTGTTGTTGATTCTGTAGAACAGGCTCCATAGAATTGAAGGGTAATTTAAACCAAGATTGAAGTTTGATGCCTGTCCTCCACACTGAATTGGATTTTCATCCAACTTCTTTTGATAAACCCTGTGGTTGGGATTGAGGGATGTTTTCTTTACTGGACTGCTCCCCATATGTTCCCTGCAAACTGGATCTGTCTGGAATTTTGTATTGCCAGCTATTCATCCTAATGGATGAAACTGCTGACTTAAACTTTAACATATATATTTTTGATCCTCAGAGCATCAAGTGTTTCTGCATAGGATGCTGAGAGCTCCATTTCAGCCCACTAACAAAATGACTGCTTCTTAAAACTAATGGGCGAAGTATAGTTGATTATCCAAGATTCTCTGCCGAACCAGCTTTTCCCAATCTGGTATCTTCTAATAGATTGGTTGTCCCAAATGTGTTTTTTCAAAAGGCAACCGGACTTCTTTTTTCCTTGAAGACGTTTTGCTTCTCATCCAAGAAGCTTCTTTAGTTCTGAAGCATTATGTGGTATAGAACTGCAAAAGTTTCTTGGATAAGAAGCAAAACATCTTCAAGGAAAAACAAAGTCCAGTTGGCTTTTGAATAATTGGGACAATCATGACTTGGATGACTGAGAATATCCATAGATGTCTAGTAGATCAGGTTACCAATCCCAGAATTTCTTAGGAATTTTTCAAGTTTGGTAGCCCCAGACTATTGGATTGGGAGGCATTAAGTTGAGCCAGCTGCATTAAGGAACAGCTACCTTTTGGACTCTAAAGTAGACATTAACATTGGTGTGTGCTATCAGGGTCTCCCCCCCCCACACACACATGATCATCATTATTGTTCAGGTTTTTAACTAAAAATGAAGAAGGGAAGTTGGTATATTGCAAAGCAAGACACCTCCTTCTATCGTAATCTTTCCTTACAAAAATACCTATTGATCATATGTACACCCCTTAGGTATTAAAGAAAATACAGATGACAGGTGGTGACAAGCTAATGCTTTGTTTCAAAGTGAGTCCAATGTCTCAGGAAAAAAGCCAAGGTAAGCTGTAGTGATAAAATTACTCTCAGAACACAGGCGGTGACTGCCAACAGCATCCTTAGTTTTGATTTATAATCAAAAAGCATTTCAAGACTGGGGGTATTCATGAGGGATCTTTTTTGTGAAAGCCCCATAGCATGCCCTCCAAATTCCAATTATGCCCACCAGCCTAAATGTTTGCTTTACTCTATACTGAACCTTCTGAATTCTAGTCTATATCTTTTAATTTCATAAAAGTCTGATTCTGAATAACTACAGTACTGTATTTACTTGAAAGAAAAGCTAGTTTTGTTTTGTTTTCTCCAAGCAGTTTATCTTTAAAATGGGAAGTGATTGATTGATTGAATGATTGATTGAATTGGGGTTACTAGAATATGTGCTGGGGCAGATCAGCTCTTTCTCTCTTTTATTTTTGAGCGGAGTACACCCCAAATTCAGGGTTTCTTTCTTTTGAATGCTTACTGTATATTGGCTGTGTGCAGGTTTGTTTGTTTGTTTGTTTGTTTGTTTGTTTGTTTAGATTCCTTACTTGAAGCTCCTGCTGATTTGAGAATTATGTGTAATACTCTTCAAAAATAGATTTTTTCCTTTTCAAAGCCCTTGATGGCATCTTCAATTGATTCTTATTTCAGGAATAAGTAATATCTTATTTAAGATGTTAATTGTTCACTTGTGATTCATGGATTCAAATTATAATTTTGGAAAGTTATATTTTATTTTATTTTTGAAAAGCGTTTACATTTTTTAAGGTTATATAGCCAATTTATTTTACTTTATTTTTCTGTATAAATAGGTCTGAAACTAAAACGCTGAAATAAAAACCAGCCAAAAGCAATGCAAGTGAAGAAACACCACAATACAATTATTGTGTATTATATAATATATTATATAAATATATATGCAAACTTCTGAAATTATGTCACACATTTGTGTTCAGTACTTCTGCTCCATTATGCACAGACATAATTAATTAGCAAAACGTGGATAATATAGCTAATAATGCTGGCCATTATACAATAGCTAATATTGATGGCTATATTTGAGTAGATTTATATTTTATTGCATCAAAGTGGTAAATAGATTTGCATTTAGAATCAATCTTCAACAGTAAAAGAACAGTCAGACAAGACCAGCGCAGACCAGAACTTGAAGGCCTGAGAAGAGAGATACAAATGCAGGATGTGTCTATAGCTACACAGATCGGAATTGTGCAATCTATGTTATTCACTGTAATACTCTGCAATCCATGGTACATTCTGTGAAAGTCTGTGGGCCTTGAAAAAGCAGGATAGGAAAAGTATTGATGCCTTTGAACTCTGATGTTGGAGAAAATTCCTAAGAATAACATGGACTCAAATGGATTATCAAACAGATCAATTCAAAGCATTTACCTGAGGCTCAAATTATGCTACTTTGGACACCTTATGCAAAGACCTAGCTCTCTGGAAAAGGCAGTAATGCCAAGAAAGGTGTAATAGAACAGAGATGGAAGGGATTTTTCTAGTCCATCCCTCCTGCTCAAGCAGGAGACCCCAGGGCTTTTTTTCTCATAGAACGCCCAGCACCTTTTTTGGATGGAAACTTGTAGGGTAGGCAAGGCAGGTTGTATGACGTGTGTGAGTTCCGGCACCTTTTTTTTTTTTTTTTTTTTTAGAAAAAAAGCACTGGGAGACCCTATACATTTCTGAACAAATGACTGTCCAATCTCTTCTGGAAAACCTCCACTGTTGGAGCACCCACAACTCTGAAGGCAAGCTGTTCCACTGGTTGATTGTTCCCCCCACCAGGATTTTTTTTTTCCTTAATTCTAGGTTGGTTCTCACCTTGATTAATTTCCATCCATTGCTTCTTGTTCAGCCTTCATGTGCTCTGCCTCTTCTTTGTGGCAGCTCCTCATATATTGGATCACTGCTATCATGTCATCCCATGTGCAATGGCTTAATGTTTTTCTGCCCAGAATATGATGTATCACACACCATACACTGATTCAGAAGGAAAATATATTTACAACCATTAAAAGAAGATGACCAACAGCCAGGTGGATGGACTCAGTTATAGTGGTGATTAGTGCAACTTTGGGAGACCTGAAAAAACAGGCTAGGATACATCCTCATGGAGAAGATCTAGGTGTTTACTAGAAATTGGAAACAAGTTAATGGCTCATAGCCAATCAATCAAACTTTCACTGTGGGATGTTTTTTTGCTCTTGATTATTTTGTCAGTTTTTCAGCAGGGCAATTCTCCCTTCTTTTAAATACCACTGTTCCAATGAAAGATGTATTTTCTGGCATTTTGCTCTAACAAATTTGGCAGCTAACAATATTTTTTTATGTTGCATCCAAATATATGCTGTAGAAAATGTGGACCATAACCTAATAGCAGGTTTCAATATAGCAGACTTTTGGATTAGTTCCACATTTTTTTAAAAAAAAAATCTTTCAACCAAAAGAATGGACACTTCCTTCATAGATGTGCCAATTTGTTTTTAACACTGACAACGTAATTTGGAATATAATATAAATCAGTATAATACTGATTTAATGGCAGTGCTATACCACATAAAGTCCCCACAAGATTAATCAAGTTCAAATGCCAAGTTGTGTTTTCCAAAGCTTTTTTAATATCTTCAAGATTTTTTTTCTGGCGTAGTATAAAAGTTTTATGTATTGTTTATGTAGGATTCCCTTATTACTAAATGAGGCAGATTATAATATAAAAGAGCTGTGGTGGCACAGTGGTTAGAATGCAGTACTGCAGACTAATTCTACTGACTGCCAACTGCCAGCAGTTCGCCAGTTCAATCCTGACCAGCTCAGGGTGACTCAGCCTTCCATCCTTCTGAGGTTGGTAAAATGAGGACCCAGATTGTTGGGGGCAAAATGCAGACTCTATAAACCGCTTAGAGTGGGCTGAAAAGCACTGTGAAGTGGTATATACTGTAAGTCTAATTGCTATTGCTATTTTTCAAATGTTAGTAGTGTAACTATAGTGGTCTGGAGATTTTGTGGAGAAATAATTGAACCTGACACCAAGGGGGTAATAGTGACCATTCCAATGATTCTCGGATTTCAACCTGCAGAGGTTCAACAGGTGATTCATTGCTGCCTCCCTGTATTTACCATTCAACAGTTGTTCAAGAAAACCAACTAGTGGCTGAAAAAACTGTTCACTGACACATACAAGTGCTCATACAATAGCACTCTCAGCACTTAAAATTTAGAAAACTGACAACAGATACTATGTTTTTGCCAGATAACTAATTGTATTATGAAGATGATTGGGTTTTTTTTCTGTTGATTTTAGATGGGGAGGGACTGGCTTGTTTTGGTTTGTTTACGTTTTTAATGTTTATTTGTATAAATGGCTTGAGCTCTTGGGAGCTTGGTGGTATATAAATAAATGAAATGAAGAAATAATAGGCAGTTGCAAACAGTGGTCTGCACATTGTATCAAGTGAAATTGGGATTTCATGGAAGTCAAACCAAAAAAAGAGGTGACTAGGAAAAAAAGAGATTTGATTAGGGTAGGCACTCATTTAGATCCACTGTTCTTCACTAGGAGAATTAATGCTAAAATTTGTTCATTACAGCATGGAGTGCATAAAATAATTCCAGTGGAAAATAAATACTTCCTTTGCTCATTGTAGTTTTAAAATTCCTTTTAAAATAGTGGGGATGGGAAGGGATCCAGAAATGTAACTGAAATAATGATCTTACTTTCAAAACCTGTAACGAGCATATAGAAAAATATTTCATTAATTAGATGGTCCTCTCATTTTTCAAATTTAATGCTCCACAATAACAGAACATTTGAGAAACACTGATACGTAATGAAACTGAGACCATTTAAAACAAAAATAATTTAGGAAGTATAATAATTCATTTATAACCATCCTACTGAACAAGGATCATGAAAGCTCTTGCTATGATTTATCTTTTGTTTTAATCTTGTGTAGAGGAGAGTCATAGCTAATATTGTTTAACTGATGTCAGTCCTTTGTAATAATCACTCTGAAATATCTAAATCCGTGTGGACAGCTGCAAAGACCTATAAGATTTTGATACTTTAGCAGGATTAATTTTCATAGCAGAATACATTTCAAAGTTAACTTCTACACCTGTTACTGACTAAATGTATTCAATTTTCAACTGAGATATCTCTATTTAGATTTTTAAGAATAATCAATATATCCACAAATAAATTACATGGTGTTTTATTTAATAGTAAGTCCTTTCAAAGTTTACATTTAAAAATGTATTTATTTTGGCTCTACATTTCATCTTTATAATTAATGAGGCAAAATGTTCCCATTGGGTTGTTGTTTCAGAGATATTTCCTTATCTAAATAGAGCAGTGGTTCTCAACCTTTTTAATGCCGCGACCCCCAGCCGGTCGTAAGTCGAGGACTAAACCGGTCATAAGTCGAGGACTAAACTGGTCGTAAGTCGAGGACTACCCAACCGGTCGTAAGTCGAGGACTTTCCCTGCCCGGGAGCGCCGCACATGCATGGTTCCGCCCCTTGCGCCGGCCGAGGCATAGCTGGCAAGCGGCAGAGATGGAGCAGGCTGACCACCAGCTGGCCTGGCTCAAGGGAGGTAAGGCACCTGCCGGAAAAGGGAAAAAAAATGGCGGACAGCCTTGCTTGGCGACCCCCGTGAAATGGTCGATCGACCCCAAATGGGGTCGCGACTCATAGGTTGAGAACCGCTGAAATAGAGAAACAGAATGATCACAGGTGAGCAAAAAATCAGTGGGAACAGGAGCCACTTCCAGGTTCCTACTGATATTGAGTTGCCTTCTGGGAATCTGGTGGAAGGTATTGGAACTCTTCCCTTCCCTTCCCATCCCATCCCATCCCATCCGGCAGATAAGTAGCTGCTGCTGAGTGGGGGAGGGAGTGAGGGATTGCGAGACTGACTGAGAAACAGAACATAATGTCACAGAATATTAAAAATGAAGATCACGTGACTGCAGCAGCAATCCAGCAGCAGCCAGTGGCTCTGTAGAAGCCACAACTTCCCCAAGTTTCATTCCTTCAGTAGTCATGGATCCTGAATTTTGAACACATTCAAGAAATTAGTCTGTTTGAGGTACCTTGGTTCAAAAAGTGCCCTGTGATGCACCATTTCACACAGTTAAAGGTCATGACAATCATATTAATGTGACTAAACTAGTAGACCAGCAAAACACAGTGGACATAGTATACTTAGATTTCAGTAAGGCATTTGACAAGATAGACCACAACCTACTCCTTGGTAAGCTAGGAAAAGGTGGAATAGACAACATCACCACCAGATGGATCTGTAGCTGGCTGGTAAACCGTACTCAACGAGTAGTCCTCAGTGGCACTCCATCTTAGGCCCAGTACTCTTTAATATCTTCATCAGTGATGAGGGAATTGAAGGAGAACTCATCAAATTTGCAGATGACACCAAACTGACAGGAGTAGCCAACACCCCAGAAGACAAACTCAGGATCCAAAAAGATCTTGACAAACTTGAACAATGGCCCTATCCAACAAAATGAGTTTCAATGTGGAGAAAAGCAAAGTCTTACATTTAGGCAGGAAAAACCAAAGGTACAAATACAGATTGGGCAAGATCTGACTTAAAAACAGTAACTATGAAAGGGACCTTGGAGTCCTAGTGGACAATCATTTGACTATGAGCCAGCAGTATGCAGCAACAACCAAAAAAGCTAATACAATCCTGGGTTGTATAAACAGAGGCATAGAATCAAGATCACACAAAGTATTATTACCACTTTATAAAACCCTAGTAAGACCACACCTGAAATACTGCAGCCAGCTTTGGTCACCTTATCACAAAAAAGATGTTGAGAGTTTGGAAAAAAATTCAGAGAAGAGCAACTAAGATAATCAAAGGCCTGCAGACTAAACATACAAAGAATGGCTACAGGACTTGGGTTTGGCTAGTCTAAAGAAAAGAAGAAATAGGGGAGACATGATAGCAGTGTTCCAGTATCTGAGGGGCTGCCACAAGGCAGAGGGGGCTAGGTTTTTCACCAAAGCACCAGAGGGAAGGACAAGAAACAATGGTTGGAAACTGATCAAAGAGAGAAGCAACCTGGAATTAAGGAGAAACTTCCTGACAGTGAGGACAATCAACCAGTGGAACAGCTTACCCCCAGAAATTGTGGCTGCTCCATCACTGGAGATTTTTAAGAAGAGACTGGACATTCACCTGTCTGAGACAGTATAGGTTCTCCTGCTTGAGGAGGGGGCTGGACTAGATCACCTCCAAGGTCCCTTCCAACTCTATTCTATTCTACTAATAAATAGGTGTAGTGAGTTTAGAATTTACTAAGTAGTTTATGATTTCATTATCTTTTTAATGTCTAACTTATTTTGTTTAACTTGGTTAAGTGGCCTGATTTTTATCAGTTATATTAGTAATATATTTTATTTCTTTTTATACCTGCAGAAGTTAATAATATTGAACATTAGTTTGTAGTGTATGTATATAATTTATATATATAATTTTCAAATTTTATTTAAATAACATTCTTCTCAGAATCTTCATTGTCAAATTGTAAGAATTTTTATATTGATCTTTTAAAGTGGAAAAACCTGAGCATTTCCAGCTTGTTAGTTTTTAAATTATTTATACCGTAAGCTTTTTTGGTTATTTTTTTATCCTTGTTTCATTTTTAATATCATTTATCAAGCTTATAAAATGTCTCTAATAGCAATTGTAATGGTATCTCATAAAGTACAGGGTTCATTTAAAAATATGTTGATTTTCCCCCCAAAAAATATTATAGTTAATACAAGTATTTCCTGACAATAAGCCTTCAGTTTCCATTTGAAGTAGAGTCATCGACCTGGGACATTACAAAAACATTGTTAGAAAATCAATACATAAAATTAAGGTATGAGGAAAGGAAGGGAATTGATTAGATGTCTAGTAGGACTTGGGCATAAGGTATTATTGTTCCCACTGTAAATTCATTAAAATATGAATTGATATTAGAATGTTATCTATCGTTGAATAGATTTTCTGTTTAAACAAGTTACATGTATAATATATACTTAATGAATTACTTGTCCTCCTGGCATCAGTCAGGATGAGACTGAAATTTAAACTAGTTCATCTATTCCAAATTGATTGAGTGCATTTATATTTGTAGTTACTTCTTTCTATTTCTACATTGGGAACCCATTTCACTTCCCACCTAATGTAGCTGTGGAAGAATTAGCTGGAAAAAGCAACTAACACAGAACAGATTAAGTGTTTAAATTTAGAAGTTAAGCTATAACCAATTAATTGAACAAGGCCTTAAAACTAATAAACTGATGAAATTGTTTAAGTGATACTTTGGGGCCTGAAAAAACTTATATACAGCTGTTAACTATTATATACCATGATACATAATATCTTAATCACCATTCTAATTACTAACAATAATGAAAAAAGCTTTATTTTCCTATATATTTGTTTTGTTCATAGGTATTGAGAATGCCTATACATTCCTTGCAATGCTACTATCTAGGTTCTATTCTTTAGAAAGTCTAATGGTTTATTAAATACAACTTTTCTACACAGCTGATGGGGTTATGGTTTATGATCTCACAGAGTATCCCTCTACATATGACCATTACTCTGATCTCAGGAGTTGTGCCAATTTCCCCCCATTTTGGTTGAAGTCCAACTGAGATCACAAAGCTTCTTTCTGTCATTTTCAGTGTTGCAGTTGCATGGATTTTCAGGTGGAAAGATCTTTTCTTAACATGGGAACATTTGGCTTACCGTTTCCTGACTCCTGAAGTCCAAGTAGTGACATTCTGTAATCATATGTGAGAATGACCTTGTGAGACAGGAGGAAGAGTCGCAGACTAGACACGGTCAGATAAGAGGCAGCTTACCCCAAAGAAACAATTGGGGTGCAGCAAATATCTCAGATGGGACCCTTCTTAGTTTCTTAGACTTTAAAGGCATGGGGGGAGAGATATACTGTTAGACTTGCAAGGTTGATATGTTTGGCAAAGTAGTCCATGACAAGAAGCACATCCTAGCTCCAAAGTACCAGCTCTAAAGTAATAATAATAATAATAATAATAATAATAATAATAATAATAATAATAATAATAATAATAATAATAATAATAATAATAATAGTAGTAGTAGTAGTAGTAAAGTTGGAAGGGACCTTGGAGGTCATCAAGTCCAACCCCCTGCTCAGGCAGGAAACCCTACACCATTTCGGACAAATGGCTGTCCAGTCTCTTCTTAAAAACTTCCAGTGTTGGAGCATTCACCGCTTCTGGAGGCAGGTTGCTCCATTGGTTAATTGTTTTAACTGTCAAGAAGTTTCTCCTTAGTTCTAGGTTGCTTCTCTCCTTGATTAGTTTCTATCCATTGCTTCTTGTCCTGCCTTCAGGCGCTTTGGAAAATAGCTTGACTCCCTCTTCTTTGTGGCAGCCCCTGAGATATTGGAACACTGCTATCATGTCCCCCCTCGTCCTTCTCTTCGTTAAACTAGACATACCCAATTCCAGCAACCGTTCCTTATATGCTTTAGCCTCCAGTCCCCTAATCATCTTTGTTGCTCTTCTCTGTACTCTTTCTAGATTCTCAGCATCTTTTTTACATCATGGTGACCAAAACTGGATGCAGTATTCCAAGTGTGGCCTTACCAAGGCATTGTAAAGTGGTATTAATACTTCACGTGATCTTGATTCTATCCCTCTGTTAATGCAATGATAATGATAATGTAATCTTATTGAAAGATTACATTATCAGAATCTTGCAAGTCTAAAAGAACATCTCCAGCCCCTTGTCTTTGCAGTCCAAAAAACTAGGGAGGGTCTGTTTTGAGCTTTTTGACATGCCCCCATTGTTTCTGAGGCCTAAGCTGACTCTTATCTCACTATTGTCTGTGGTTCTTCCTCCTGGGTCTACCATAACACATTCATAAGAGATCATTGCTTTTGTGATTCTAAGAAAAGATACCAGCTCCACTCCATTGAAGCATGCATCCCATGTTACAATGCATGTCAGAAAAGGGCAGGGCTTCCACTGCAACATTGCTGGCATTAGCCTAATCCTCCTTGTTCACCCCCTCTCCTCCCCAGATATTGCTGACACTGAATTCTCTAGTAGATTTCACCAGTAAAATTATTAACCAACCCCATCTTAACCCTTCTGGACAGTTTCTAGACAATTTTATAGTCAAATCAATCAAACCAAATTATTTATTTATGATCAGACATCATCAATAGAAACAAAAAAAATCAAACAGTTAAAAAGAGAAAAGACTGTTAATGGTTACCTTGCATTTATGTATTTACTTAATCAATTTGCATGGCTGTGCATCTCAACAGGTGACTCTGAGCAGCAAACAATATTTAAAATAAAATTAAAATAATTTTAAACAACCATATAAAAATTAAAATGCCTAGCAGCCAAGAAAGGCGTCAGAATTGACAACCACTAGCACAGCCAGGAGACAGGCCCCTGCATGCAGTTAGGGGCCATGGCCTGTGTATAGAACCAGGTTTTTAGGCCCTTAAAAAGGGCATTAGAATTGAAGCCATCCTAACGCTCTGAGGGGAAATATTCTATAGGGTTTGCATTGTAGCAGAAAAGGCAGGCCTTTCAGGCCTCCCCAAGTTGCATTCCTCAGCCAGTGAGACCTGGAGCACACCACAAGAACTATTATTGTCACAACAATATATTTGGCTATCTTGTAGGTGATTTTGTGGTTTGAGTCTGAAAGTGAATGTAAAATTTGTCCAGTTTTCCAGTCGTAAAAGAGGGCTGATGATGACCTTTCAAAGATCCTTATAAAAGTTATAATAAAAATGGTGAATTGTATCTGCTTTCCAGGCAATTTCTGGTTTTATTTACATAAGGATCCACCAGCTTCACTTTGCTTCCTGGCCTTTGGGCTGAAGAAAGACATTTTGCTTTCTCCTCTACACACAGAATGTGCACTGTAATAGTTGCAGTTATAGGGAGGAGTACAGAACTGGGAAAAATCTGGAGCCATGCCATCCTTGCAGCTTTCGGTGGGAATTTAAATAAGGAAGAAAGATGTCTTCAAAGCCAAGCCAGTTTTCAAATTTGCCAAGCTGAATTTGCCAGCCAGGGAGTGGATGGTTACGTAGATTGCAGAACTTGGAGGAGGCAGACCAGCAGTCACTCTGCAAAGCCAGGCCCAATTTCAGCAGCAAGGCCTGGAGCTAGGGTTGTGGGCCTGTGGTCAATATGGAGGGCTATCAAGCCCTGCAAAAGAAATGCTGGGAGATCCTAAGCATGAGCCGGGAAAAGAGCTGTGAAGAGGCTGGAAAGATTTGGGATGGAGGAGTGGGGTGTAGCATTGGCTCAAATGGCTGGAGCTTCTTTACAGCTCTCCTATTTCTGTTGGACTCTTCAGAGCTATAGTCAGGAAACTTAAATCTCATGGTTGAGGGGGCGAGATGAAAGGAGTGTTTCCACAGAAATAGAAGCCTGATTTTATTTTATTTTATTATTTTATTACTTTATTTTATTTTATTTTATATTTTATTTGTATGTATTAGTACCTTTATTATTTTTACAAATAACTCAAGGTGGTGAACTTATACAACACATCTTCCTCCTCCTATTTTCCCCACAACAACACTGAAATGTGGATAGCTTATATATATTTAGGGTCTACTATTGACTGTAAAGGAACCAGCAATATCCAGCAACAATCCAATGGTATCACAGGTGTGATGTTCTTTCAAAAAATCAAATTATGTTGGTTTCACAAGTGGTCCTTAGAATACAACCTTGGCTCAAACTTGTGATGGAGCTGAATGAGGGGACAGATCACAGATCCAGCCCCTGAGGTAACATAATTGTGATTTCTGACGATTCCTGCTGGCCTCCTACAAGAAAGTCAATGAAGCTATCAGGATATTGGAAGTCACAGACATGTGAAGTCCTCACTTAACCACCTGCCTGGTCCTTGTTTAACAACGCCAAATGGCACTGCTAGAACTGCCATTAGTAAGTGACATGTTCATGTGACATTGTGCTGTATGACTTAGTGATAGCTATTCCGCTCCCAGTTGCTGGTGTAATGTCAGGACTACCTGTATTACTGGAGTAGTATTATTTATAAGGCCAAAATAACTCTTAATAACTTGGCATCAGCACTTAACAAAACATTTGGATGACAAAGCAATAAACCACAATTCAGAGGTCCTTGCCAGCTTTTAAAGTAACTATTATATAAGCTTCATAATGTTTCATTGGCAAAATCAAAGGATTCATGATGTATCTCCAGCAAGCTTTACTTAACTGATAAAAAAGAAATGTTTAAAGAGCCCCCACATTTAAATATATATTTTAGATTATATCATTTTCAACAAGAAATAAAGTTTTAGAAATAACTCATTGTATTTCTCTTTGTTGGAGCTGCAGTGAAATTAATGTTTTATTTAAATTCATTGTTCCAATTTAGTGAAAAGCAATTACATGCATTACCTCAACTTTGAGATTTAATATTTTGAGTTGAGGGCAAAGTAAATGGACTTAGAATAAAAAGACTTATTGTTCAGCATCAGAAAAACAAACATATGGCTCCAACTACTCAATGGTTTGCAGAATTAATTAATATAGATCATCTATGGACAACTGTACTCAAACATGGCTTCAATTTATTGATGCCTGTAAATATGTCCTGAAGGTTTTTGCCTTTTTTCCTTTTATATTTTTGCCTTTTTTAATTTGTGGTTTTCTTTTTTTGTTTTTAAATAATAAAAAAAATATATCTATAAAGATGTATATCTAACAAAATACAAACCAAACTCTCCTTAATTTTTTTATATTCCCTATTGGTATTCCATAGAATTCTTTCCAACTTTCACTGCATCAGTAGTCTGAAAAACTTCTTATTTGAGAAGGATTCAAGTTAAAAGTGTAACTAAGGTGGAACTAGGTTTACTTATTAGGCTATCAATATTTCTAAATTTATCCCCTTTAAAAAAAAGTCCTCTATTTGGGTATGACTACATGTTCAGTATCAATATACAACACAATTATAGGATGGGGAAAACATGGCTTGGAAAATATGAAATAAAACTGGATGTCCTTGTCAACCCCAAGCTAAGCATGACCCAATAGTGTGATACAACTGCTAAAAGGACAAATATTACCTGGGATACAATAACAAAACAATAAAACAATAGAGTCTAGATCAGGGGTAGTCAACCTTGGCTCTTTTATGACTCGTGGACTTCAACTCCCAGAATTCCTGAGCCAGCTAAGCTGGCTCAGGAATTCTGGGAATTGAAGTCCACGAGTCATAAAAGAGCCAAGGTTGACTACCCCTGGTCTAGATCTTGGGAGGTAACTACTATCTATTCTGCCCTGATCAGATTTCATTTGGAGTATACTGTCCTATTCTGAACACAATACTTCTAAAACAGAGTGATACATTGGAGCAAGTTCAGAAGTAAGGGGTTTGGAAATCAAAGCCTATGGCAAGAATCTGGGTACATTTAACCTATAGAAAAGATTAGTAAGGAGAGAAATGATAATGTAATGGCTCTCAGAAGAGACATCAAAACGAATATCATTCTATGAACTGTCAGCAGTAGAATAGGCTACCATATGAAGACCTGAGTTCTCCTTTGCAAGAAAGCTTCAAAGAGAAGCTAGATGATCACCTGTGAGAGAAGCTGCAATGGATCTGGCACTAAACAGGGACTATATTAGATGACCTCTAAAATCCCTTCCTCCTCTATGTCATTAGTGAATCTTCCCAAGAATGATTGTTTTGTCCATAGAGTGCAGCATAACATTGTCCAGAAAGTCCTAACGAACTTGGTTACTGTCTTGGTTAGGTCAGTCTTCCCAGCTAGATCAGACAGGAAACATGGCCATAAGAGCTAATTCTATTTTATTTTAAGGCTTCATTAACAGAAATTTGCAAGTTGGCTAGTACAAATCTCCCATTGTCTTTTTTATAGCATGAGAAGTTAGGGAGATTATTTTCTGAGTTTTTTTTTCTCTGCCTGTTGGCTGCTGATCATTTCCTAGTTAGTATCTCTTTCCTACCTCCACCCATCTCCCAAGATCATTCCCATATACCGTTAGAACTAGTCAGTATTCATGTAATTTCACCATTATAAAAACACTGAATAAAAATTGGATCCACGGGAGATTAGCAGGTCAAAAATTAAGAAGTATACTGGTGGCTTAACTCAAGTTTACCAGAAGGGACAACCAGCCAATACTGAAGGAGGCATGAATTTTGCTTTGTATCAGAAAGATTGTCTGCCATCTATCCATCAGCTCAAGCACAAATTGGTCATGTAGCAAAAATAAATAAAAATAATACAAACATATAAGCAAATCTATCAGAGGACTGGTATGACCAAGTCAAAAGTCCAAACTTGAACCCCATCCATACATTATGACAGCAACTGAAACAGGCAGTTCAGGCTAGTTAACTATCAAATGTTACTTAATTGAAGGCATTTTCCTGGAAAACTGGTCCCATTTTTTTTATTTTGAAAATAAATTGACAAACGTGTCAATTTATTTTCCAGAGCACCAGAAGGCAAGACAAGAAATGGTGGAAACTAATCAAGGAGAGAAGTGACTTGGAATTGAGGAGAAACTTCCTAACGGTGAGGACAATTAACCAGTGGAACAGCTTGCCTTCAGAAGTTGTAGGTGCTTCATCACTGGAGGTTTTTAAGAAGAGACTGGACAGCCACTTGTCTGAAATGGTATAGGGTCTCCTGCTTGAGTAGGGAGTTAGACTAGAAGACCTCCAAGATCCCTTTCAGCTCTATTCTGATTGATTGATTGATTGATTGATTGATTGATTGAAATTCCTACACAGCAATATGAAAGACAGAAGTGAAGAAGCTTCTTGGATGGCAAGTGAAACATCTTCAAGGAAAACAAAGAAAGTCCAGTTACCTTTTGAAAAAGCACCTTTGGGACAACTATGACCTGGATGACTGGGAATCTCCATAGCCAATATAAAAGATAGTTTCTCAATTACAGGAAATATTTGGTTGTATAGTAGTTATTGCAACTAAAATTAGTTCTGAATCTAAAGGGTCAGTTACTTTTTCACATTTGCACTTCATATGTTGGATTACTTTGTTTATAGTTTGAATATTATTTATCCACTCAGACTTCCCCATACAAAGCTCTGGTTACACTCAGTGTCAAAGAGCTGCAAACATTCAGTTCTAGGGACAAGATAAATACTTTTCCATAGAACTGTCCAACTGATTGGCGTGCCTCCTATAACTAGATTGCACTACTGATGTTGAAAAGCAACAAAAAGCATCATTATATGTTTTAATGTCTTCAGTGGGCAGCAGGATAAAAATACAATGGTGTAATTCAGACAAGATTCTCACACTTCAATTACATTAAGTTTAATGATTTAGTGACCAATGAAACACTTCCAACTTTTTATGGAAAGAGTTCACTTCCAGGAAGAATTCCTTTAATTTCAGCGAACTCCCATCTGGATTCCTGTTCCACCATTGTTCTTTTCTATATCATGCAAAATTCTGATTTCCCAACATGTTCCCCTGCAAGAGAAGCTTTTAAAATATATTTTCTGGACTTCAATTCATGGAATTCATCCATGGCAATGCTTTCTGAGAAATAGGAACAGCAGAATAACAGAGTTGAAAGGGACTTTGGAGCCTTCTAGTCCTTACTTAAGCAGGAAACTGTTTCAGACAAAGGGTTGTCCAGTCTCTAGGAGATGAAATTCATAAATCTGGAGCATATCCCAGTTGAGAGAAGTGGCCATAATCTTGATTCAGAGATGGGCATATTTTTTGTTAATGAGACTTTTTCTTTACTTGGATTTAGGGATACTGTTTAAGTAGAAAGGAACATTTTACTAAAGACAGGCTATAGGGTCATTTTGGTCAGGCCTTGATTGTGAATAGTGAATAGCAGGTATGTACAAGATAGGGTTACACCCCAGGCTATAACTTAAATTATCTCCATCCTTGGCTGATTCACCTGATTTCCCGCACTATCTGCCAGATTATAAAACAGAAGAAAGAAAATTAAATGAAAGTTTGCTTGAATGCAAGTAGATTTGTGGAGTGAGGCAGATAGATTAAGGTTAATGCATTTACACCCATACCGCAAGATGGATGCTGCTCTATTTATTCTTAGTGCCAATTCAGAACTTTAGAACTGTAGGTAAAAATATGTAATCTGAATCTGATTTATTGGATGGGGATAGCAGCAACAGTAGCAGCAAGAGCAACTTCAAAAGACCTTTCCAAGAGTCCCAGAGTCCAACAGGTTCAGCATCCAATTTCCAAGTGTATGCAGCTGTATAGCACTTTAATCCTATTACAATATTTTAATACCATTTAAAATATTAAATATTTTA
This sequence comes from Protobothrops mucrosquamatus, assembly GCF_001527695.2. NCBI lineage: Eukaryota > Metazoa > Chordata > Lepidosauria > Squamata > Viperidae > Protobothrops > Protobothrops mucrosquamatus. The sequence continues at coordinate 470,230 of NW_015386760.1, forward strand.
GTCTTATAAATGGTGGCAACCCACTGGCATTTTAATCTTTTTTCTCCCTTGCCAAGAAAAGAAATGTAAATATCAGACACAGGTTGGCCTTTCATGATACTGATAGGAAGTCTAGTGCTGTCATCTATAGATTTAAAAAAATGTGAAGAATGCTCAGAAATATCCATAAAACATCTGTTTGTCCCCTCATAACCAGTTTAAATGTTCTGAGTGTTTTGTTACTCTGAAAACAAAGTTTCAATAGTATCCTAAGAAGCAAATGAAAGAACTTACTTTCCACTTCCAAATGTTTTAAGGTCTTTTATCTAATTAAATACAGATTCTGATAGCTAACGGGATTTTTCTCCCATTCAGGAAACACTATTCTGCACTGTAATAATCTTTTTTTTTTTTGCTGCCACCATGGCGGCCCATTTCCCCTGAGAGGTCTTTGCAATTGCTATCATGTGTCTACATACTAACCATTTTGCTGTTTACTTCAGAAAGATCTCAATTTGCTCTTATCGTTTGTGCCATATTTCAGTCTTGTTATGGAGTTTTAGAATGTGACAGGTGAAACAAGAAATTATATGCAGACAGGCTTAGCCTGAGAAAAGAGCCAGTTTGGTGTAGTGGTTACCATGAGCTCCAGTCCTCCCCTAGGCACAAAACCAGCTGAGTGACCTTGGGTCAGTCACACTCCCTCAGCCCTAGAAAGGAGGCAAGGGCAAACTACTTCAAAAATCCTTCCTAGGAAAACTGCGGGTACTACTCAAAGCAATGGGCAAGAATCAACACTGACTTCAAGGTTCCAATAGATAGATAGATAGATAGATAGATAGATAGATAGATAGATAGATAGATAGATAGATAGATAGATGGATGGATGGATGGATGGATGGATGGATGGATGGATGGATGGATGGATGGATGGATGGATGGACGGACGGACGGACGGACAGACACGTTGTTGATGGGCCTAGGCTTCAGGTAGGTTTGGCTTTTCCTTTCTGGGTGTGAAATGGGTAGATGTTTTCAGCATTGGGGGCTCCATTGTGATGGTACTGTCTGATCCAGCTATATAATTTCAACTTTCACAGCCTTTTTTTTTTTTTTTTTTTTTGCCTAGCAGCAATTATATCAGTGAAATGATGTATCTGATTTTTCTACCACTGAGCTAATAATTCTCCCCTACACTTAGCAAACATCATAACTGCAAAATAATTAACACTGCAATTATTAGAAATGGACTAACAATGTATAGCCCCCAGAAAACAGCATATATGGAGAGAGGGGGAGGGAAGAGGCATTAATTTAAAACAGTGGTACTTAAATGGAAAGATAATGAAAAGGACCCTTTAAATAGTAATTTGGTTATGACAGCCTTGAACCCTTTTGAAGAATAATCTGTGGAGAGTTGTGTGCTATGCTTGTTGGAGCTCGTTATAGAAGAGCTTCATTTTGACTCTTAATGAATCCCTTCAAATGTTAATTATATTCTATCCTGCAAATTCTTAGAAGTGATCCTTTACGTGCTGTAATAATTAGTACTTTCATTTTCAAAGAGCTTTGCAGATATGTGTTTTCCTACTTTCCCCATTCAAAAAAGTACTCTGTTGGTAGGTGAAACAAACATAACCCCTTTTCCAGTAAATGTGTCACAACAACTCGCCAGCACGTTTACTGAAAATTCTGGGAAATTGCAATCCTAACCCATCAGAAAAGTGCCAGTATGGGGAAACCTGAGCACAAGGGCAAAATGTCACCACCATTTCTTCTTTTCCACTGTGCATAACAATTTCCAGGATATGGCAGCACATGTGAAGACAGCAATACAGGGGCCTTTGGCTTCCCAGAAGCTGCTGGACCACAATTCTCAGCAGTTCTGACCAGGATAGCCAATGATACTAAAATTATAGTTCAAGCAACATTTGGAAGGATTCAGGTTCTTTACCCCCATGTAAGCTTTCTCTAACTTTCAATTTTGGAGACGTGTGATAATATTTAAAGTCAATCTATGGAATTATTTGAATGGCATTTCTGTTTGCTGACCCATGTTATGTAGCACCCGTTATATTAGAGATGGCTGCTTGAATCAGTTTGGGTCAATAAGGTTTCTGATACTCTTCTGAAGAACTGGATCATCCATCATCTGGACTGTGCTACAAAATAACATCCTATGCAAGTTGGTAGTGCTACTGCATAGCTAGCTTCCAGCACATAAAAAGACACTGCTTTTTAAAATTGTTTATGGGAGGTAACCGCTCCAAGGAAACAAGGAGATAAAATGTGATTTACACTCTGAATTCCAGAAATCTTAATTTCAGAGCCAGATAGCAGCTATGACTGCTGCAATTATAGGTGGGTGGATTCAATTTACAGAATACTCTAACTAACCTGACCGTGCTAAAAATTCTGAAGATACAATTTCGTGCAACTGGAGAATTGCCAAAGCTGCTCTTGGCTGCTAAGTCTTAACCTAGCATTTTGGGATGCTATCCATTTATTTTGCACAGTACTGGTTTCTCTTTCTTAGGAAATAATCCCAATTCTGGAAATGCTGATAGCTGGTAGAGAGATGTTATCCTGTACCGAATCTTCAAGCTCTGGAAAAAGCTCAATCTCCAGAGGAGACATAGCAAAGCATATATTTGATCCTGTATCACACTTTGCAACTGAGCTGAATGCAGATTATGGCCAATTCAGCCAAAGAAAAGAATTTGTTTTCTATGGGAGGACTGTGTTTATATTTTTCCATGTAGGAATAACATGTTTAGCTTTGGTGAGATTTTGCCCCATGCTAAATAAATCAGAAAAAGGCATTTCTCAGAAGATCAAACTCAAGGATCAGATAAACCACAATAAAACAACAACAACCCAGATATTGTAAAATTAGAACAGGCGAGATTGTAAAGCACACCTTTAAATTCCAAGGTCAGTTCTAATTTTCCAGCTCTTAAAATTAGACTCTGTCTCATAATATTTAATTGTTATTTCTCAAATTCTGGTTTAAAAACAACAACCATAAAATCCACAGTAAGCTTGAAAATAAATTGGCTAAACGGAGCAGACAAGTGCTGCTATAGGCTTTCACTGTGCAATTATTAAGACTCTCTATTTCATTGGGGTGCAGGTGTGTCCTTCTACCTTTCCCTCTGCTTGCCTCCCTCCCCCCTCCCCCCTCTCTTTTCTGTATAAAATTCACTAAGGGCAGAATGCCTAGTATGTTTTGATTGGTAGCAGTGGAAGGTCTCTATCTGGAAACCCATGTTATCAGATACAGTATCTGAATCAAATGCCGCAAAAAAGCGGTACAAATAATCCTTTGCACCTGGCCTACAAACTCAGGAAGGAGCTTCAGAAATGAGAGACAACAACATCTGCTGACCTCTGTGGAGAGGTGGAGGCATTATGTGGGAGATGGGGTCAGGGCTCCCAGAATATCTGACTAGTGAGGAGTCCTTGAGATATGTCCAGGCCAAGGTGATTTAAGGCTTTGGAGGTCAAAGCCAATCCTTTGATCTACCTAGTCCTGTTCTTAAAGAACTGTCAAGAACTTTTTCTCAGTACAAATGCTGGTAAAACAGCTTTGCCAGTTCCAGTAAATCAATTCCTCATCTAGCCCTTAAAGGCCAGTACAGATAGTCCTCGACTTACGACCACAATTGCGCCCAAAATTTATGTTGCTACGTGAGACATTTGTTAAGTGCGTTTTTCCCCATTTTACGACTTTTCCTGCCACAGCTGTTAAATGAATCACCACAGTTGTTCAGTTAATGACCCAGTTGTTAAATGAACCTGGCTTCCCCATTGACTTTGCCTGTCAGAAGGTCGCAAAAGGAGATCACATGAACCCAGGACACTCCAACCGTCATATGTTGTCAAGCATCTAAATTTTGGTCACGTGACCATGAGGATGCTGCAACGGTCGTAAGTGTGAAAAATGGTCATCGGTCACTTTTTTTCTGTGCCGTTGTAGCTTTGAACTGTTGTAAGCTGAGGATTATGAACTGTTGTAAGCTGAGGATTACCTGTACATACCTTCTGTCTTTACTTTGTTTTATATTAGAAGAACTTATATAATTTGTGTTCTACTTTTCGGTTACAAGAAAAGAGACTGGAGCAAGTATCTCAGACTGCACTTGTTAAAAGCCTGACACCAATTATTACAGAAATGGCTTTGCTCCTGAATTTGCCCATATAGCACATTCACAGCCCATCAAGGTGCCAAGAGTCTGTACTATTTCCATGCTACTGAGAAAGCACGTCTTTTCATATTTACATGCATAGTATGGAAATATTGCTGTGCGTTTTAAGGGCATCTGGCAAGTCTAGAATCAGAACGCTATTATAATAGAAATGTGAAACTTCATGACATATTATGAATTGTTAGATCGAATGCCAAAAAAAGGGGGAGAAAAAAAATCAAAAGAATTAGTATTGTACCAACCAATTAAGAATTACGGGATGTGATGTTTCAGTGCCTAATGCAATTTGTTCACGAAATGTAGAGCCACTCTTAATACGTGATCGTGAGTTTGCTGAGGAGTTAATGCCTTAATAGCTGATGAGTTGCAATATGCACTGGGGATGCCTTTCACGGCCCCTGGCTACTCGTTGCATAAACCGAGATGAAGCCACATTTATTGCAGAAGAAGTAACAGGCTGTTGCTTAGGGGTCCAAAGCACTGGAACATCCTGAGCAGTGTAAACATTTGCCACTGATTTAAATTAGAGAATTTTCAGCCTGACTATTCCTTTCCCACTGAAATCAAAAGAAAAGAAAATGCCAACTTTTCATTGCTATTTTCTGGTATGAAATGAGCAGCATTTTCAACTATTAATATATCAAGGGACATTATTGTCAAGAGTTCTGTTTCCTACTGCAATCAAATTTTTATATAGTTGGCACTTTAATTTCATCAATACCAATTCTGACTTTTTTGCACTCAACATTCTTTCCTTTTGGCCTTACAAATGCTGCTTGAATGCCCCAAAATCTTCAGTAAATAATGGAAAACAAACAAACAAACAAACAAACAAACTAGATCCTAAGTGTCAACAGTGGTCATTTCCCATACTTATAGATTTGGCCTTGTGTCCTTTTAAAGTAACCCACTGTTCCTCCCTAGCTTAAATCAAAAGCCTTATTTTATATACAGTAAACATCACAAGTTTTTGACAAAGATTATGTTGGAACTGAAGCTTTATGATCACTGAATTATTCCTACCCACGTTCAGTTTAGTATATTTTCTCATATTGCAGTTGTTTATAGAATAACTATCAAGCTCAAGATATTGTTGCTAAACTCTCCTGTATAAGCCGGTTACTTCAACATTATAAAATCAAGCATACTCATTTTTGTTAAGCTCCATTAATATATAGGCATCTTGGAGACCTAGTGGACAAGCACTTAAATATGAGCCAGCGGTGTGCTGCAGCTACGTACCAAGAACGCCAATGCAGTCCTAGGCTTCATTAATAGAGAGATAGAATCAAGATCACATGAAGTGTTAATACCACCTATAATGCCTTGGTAAGGCCACACTTGGGATTGGACTTGATGGTGTCCAAAGTCCCTTCCAATTCTCTTATTCTGTTATATAGCATAACAGTCAATACTGACTTAGTGGGTCTAGTGAGGACAATTCTGGATATATTGTAGATCTGCCATCCGCCTACACTTTGTTTTCTTTTTTGATCCTGTGGCTCCAGAGAGAAGCATCAAGAGAAACTTGTAGGCTTTGTTTGATTGTGTTTGTTTGTTGATGATGGAAATGGGTTGGAAGTCAATGTACTTTGGGTTCTTTCTAGGCCTCATAGTTTCTCTGAACTTTGCAAGAATACAGCTGTGGTATAATGAATGGCATCAATTTAAGCACTGCAAGATAAACACTTCATGAACTCAAGAAACCTCAACCTATACTTTGGTGTACCATACTTGGTGGTAATCTTGTTACTGAGCAAAACCTTGTATTTGTTTTTTGCCTGCATCATAGAGTAGAAATCAGAAGAAGAAAAGAAAGTGTAATCAAGGAAGAAAACCTTGGCAAAAGAACAGTAGAGGAATGTGTGAGAGAAAACAAGGAGACGTATCTTCATTTTCATCATTATTTGAAACGGTCGAGTTTTTGAAGATTAGTTATCTGGGACTATCCATAAATGCTTAAGGCAAGAATTCTAGGGTATTAGAGATCACAAAACAAAGAGTGATTTCCAAACCAAGTAGGATTACTCTATGCCAGATAGTATTCCCTTTCTTCCCCAATTCAGAGGGGGCCAAACACATAATCTGTGGTGTTCATTCTCTTGAATGGACATTTTTTTTTTTAATAGAGAAATGATTGCCTCTAAAAGAAGAATTTTGTGGAAAGCTAAGTTTGCTTCTCTACAAAGGGTTCTGCTTTGAAAATATAGTAAATTATATTCTCCTTTGAAATATTTGAACAGGAACTTTCTTTCATATAATTAAATGACAGCTGGTAGGGGAAAAATGTAGTTTTTTTGCCTGGAACTATTTTGAAGCACTTGTCTCTTTTTCAACTGAGAGCATACCTTTTCTTTTCATCTGTTCACATAAAATATAAAAGAAAAATGCAGTGTATGGAAATGATTTAAAATGCAGAACAGAAATATAAATACACACACACACACATTTTAAGGTTAAAAAACAGCACTACATTTTAAATAGCTTCAGCATTTATATACCAATTGTTTAAATCACTTTTTGGAAACCGAAGGATATTTGTAGAAGAATAGTAAGCTGTTCCTACAGATAGACCTACCCTTTGCTTTGTTTTTCATGGGAATAGCTACAGGTAGTCCTCAGCCACAACTGAGCCCCAAATTTCTGTTGCTAAGTGAAACATTTGTTAAGTGAATTTTGCCTCATTTTACAACCTGCCTTGCCACAGTTGTTAAGTGAATCACTGCAGTTGCTAAGTTAGTAACACGGTTGTTAAGTGAATCTGGCCTCCCCTTTGCCTTGGCTTGTCAGAAGGTGGCAAAAGCTGATCACATGACTCTGGGACACTGCAACCTTCATAAATATGAGTCAGTTGCCAGGCGTCCAAATTTTGATTACATGACCCTGGGGATGCTGCAAGGGTCATAAGTGTGAAAAAACGGTCATACATCACTTTTTGCAGTGCTGTTGTAACTTTGAATGGTCACTAAATAAACTGTTGTAAGTCGAGGACTACTATATTACATTAGGATTTTCAGAGGTATAGTGTGGCACAGCTTTAAAACCCCATTCAGTTTCAGGACTTTATACAGACCATTGTTAAATGCTCAGAAGTCACCCAGACCAAGAACTTGCATCTACTCTGAAATCATACAGATATTTCAGTGCTCCTGAATGGAGCTATAATTGACCAAGATTAGTAGATGTGGTAAAATAGATAATGCTGAATATAAAAATCAGGACCAGGTTAGGGACAGATCATCACTGAAAAAAAAACCTATCTATGTGGTTGCTAACAACTCACACTGACTTGATGGCACATAATCAGTAAACTTTGTGTATAAACTTGTTTAAATCAGGTACACCCCTTTTTCAAGGCAGGGGGTTTGTTGGCCTATAAATTTTGCTATTCCCAGCAATCCAGCAAAATGATCAATGTTTAAGAGAGGTGATTGTTGCAGTATCTGGAGAATCACAGAATACAATCCCTCTGCTATGGATTCTCATGCATCTGTTTATGGTCCTCAGAATTTCCTTAATTCTGGTATAAATGGATCTAGACTAGGACTACTGCATATGGTGTGAGTAGTTTAATCCTGCCCCCCCCCCAACTACTCAGGCATTTATTTATACAAATGTTAGTTACCTGTGCAAGAATATGCATTTAACTCCATTGGTACAGGTAGAAGTTAAAAAAAAAAACAACTCCAAAATCTAGAGCTCCTGGTGGGATTGGACTAAATTGGACTAAAGAATTAGTTAACCATATTCCATGTCTGAAGATTCTAAGTTGGACTGAGTTTCAACAGAGTAAATTAGCTGTACAGCAAGCTATGATAAAGGAAATCTAGAGGAGCTGGGATTATCTACATGTAGAATTTGATTGCAAGTAGAAAGGAGAGAGAATGAACCATCAAGTTGCAGGTATAAGGGCAAGATGTGAGAGCAAGTAGAACAATAGAAGAAAATGGAACTCTACAGAGTCTATCTTATTTTCCATGGAGAAGAGAACTAGTCAAATGCTTCACCCATGTGCCCACTACACACAAAGTATGGTTGGAAGAGGAATTTAAACATCAACAAGAGAAGTTTATATATTTAGTTGTACAACTAAAAAGAGCCAGTTTGCTGAAGGTGTTAGACTAGAAACCAAAAGACTGTGAGTTGTAGATCTCCCTTAGGAATGAAAGCCAACTAGATGACTTTGGACCAGTCATTCTCTCTCAGCCTAACCCACCTCACAGTTTGGTTGTTGTGGGAAAACAGAAGGAGAAAGCAGCATTAGGTATGTACACTGCCTTGAGTTATATATAAAAACGGTGGGATAAAAACCCAATAATAATTTTTATTCTAAAATCAAGAGAGCATTATTTTTGGTTGAGTCCCAGACGTTTTCTCTCAAACCACAAGATTACCTTCAGGCATTCTTCTATTTTTAACACCAGCTGTCAAATGCCTACCAACACCAGTGGTTTATGTGGCACTTCCTCCCATTGCTGGCCATACTAGATGGAATTTCTGGGTACTGCAGTCCAAGGTGTTGGAAAAAAGATCAAGTTGGAGAGAGCTGTATTAATACTTATAAAGGGCTGGGATTTAAATTGCTGAAAGTGAATTATTTAAATTTGCATACAAAATTGACCCTCTTCTTGTGGACATTTAAAGTGCATTTTTTATGGTTTTGCTTTTATTTCTTTATTGTTCATTGTCAATAGAATCATTTTTACTGATGTTTTATTGCAACATGTCCAGAGAACATCATTCGTGTTAGGACACATTAAATAATGACCACTATTTTGTCTGATTTCAGACCATCAGTTAAAACTACAGAAGTAGGGATTTAGCAAGTGATAAAATGATTTATCACTTGTTGTTGTGTTTTACGGTTAATTATTGTAACTATGATCTATGATATATCACCTATCACTTTGTTGTGATATGTACACTGACAGCTTATGCACCGGAGACAAATTCCTTGTGTGTCCAATCACACTTGGGCCAATAAAGAATTCTATTCTATTCTATTCTATTCTATTCTATTCTATTCTATTCTATTCTATTCTATTCTATTCTATTCTATCCATTGTTGCAAAGGTCCTCTGTGGGATTCTAGCTTATGCCAAAGCTGCAGCAATTGGGCCACCATGGTAATTGTCCTTGATGCTCCAGATTGATGTTATAGCTGATTACATTGAGAAATAAAAAAATGCTATCAATGCTGCTGCCACAAGGAAAGCCCACAGTCGAGAGTCTGCTATCATAGGACCTGGACCCTTAGGAACCAGGTGGCTGTGGCTCCCTTTAAAACCATATTGACAGAATACATGTAACGCGTGTTTTGTGTGCAGTAATTTTCAAAAGTTGTGAATTAGCCAGTCTGGCCTAGGTGTTAAGGCATCAGGCTAGAAACCAGGAGACCGTGAGATCTAGGCGTGAAAGCTGGCTGGGTGACTTTGGACCAGTCACTCTCTATCAACCAACCCACCTCACAGGGGCTGTTGTTGTGGGGAAAATAGAAGGAGGAAAGAGTACTGTCTGTGTTCACTGCCTTGAGTTATTTACTTAAAAACAACCATTGCAAATAAATAAATTAGGAGGGCTTGAATTTTTTACCAGTCAGAGATTTCAGAAACTGCTATGGAGTAGAAGGCAAAATTGATAATAGGATGAGACCTCCAGTTTCTCTTGAAGGCTGAAGTGACCCTGGTAGCAGAAGCAAGGCTTGGATAGGAGTGTGTGGAGGAGATCCGCAGTACAAAGTTTGTTCATTTAACATATACATTTTTTTTAACTGCCTGTCATGAACTGTAGAATTATCTCAGCAGGAAACAAGCGGTTTTTCTGAATTATTGAATGATTCTTTCACACATTATTTAGCTGTGTAATGTTAGGTCTGGCCTGCATCGCTGAGACCTGAATGGGATGTTTTTCTCTCTTATCAGGCTGGCTGCCTGCTTCTTCCATTTACCTTTGATGAGAGGAAGCACATCCAGCCAAAACACACGCACACAAACACACACAGAGAGCCAATCTCTTATTATGGCTTTCAGAGACTGACAAGAGAGTGAGAGTCAGGCCTTCTGGCTTTTCATAAAGGAATGTAAATGCAAATCTATAAACACAATTCCTGTGTTTTCTCCCAAAAGAAAGCAATCGGGCGAGGTGGGACAAGTTGCCAAATCCTCTAGAATTTATTCTGTACCTTTCTAGAGTTTTCAAGCCTTCTTACACCTCAAAGATAAGGAAATGCCTGACTAATTTTTACTTCACCACAGATGAATTGATCATGGTGAATTGGGGAGAGAAGATGGCATCCCTTATTAACTCATCCCGTTTCCAGTATTTTAACTGTAGAAATGCAAGCTCCCCATAGTTTTGGGGAGGCAACATTCAAATGCAAGCTTTATTCTCCTACACAGACATTTGGGGGAGAGGGTTGGGGGGAGGAGGAGGGAAGAGCTGGGTGGATATTTGGCAACATTTTTTAAAAGCAGTTTCTTACATACCCCATAGCCTTTTCATAGCCATAGGACAAGGGCTTCCAAACTTCTTCAGGCTGTGGAACCTATCAATTAAACATTCCAATAAAGAGGCAAAGAACTAATAGTAGAAAATTGGCTGTATACCAATGAATTCCCCCATGAAGCCCCGTCAAATTATTGCAAGTTATTGCTTGTTATAAACAAGGAGGAAACCCCACTAATGAAACATCTGCAAGAAAACAACCAAGCTCAGAGAGCGCCAAGGACCCCTCATTTCAACCCTGAGCTACGAATATTCTTTTCTTTTGGAGTTCTTGCAGAACCCAAGAGTTCCCCAGCATACATTCTGAAAAATAATGATTAGGGGTGCATCTGTGCTCTTTTCTTTTACACTGATAATTTCTGATGTAACCACATTTGATTCCTGGGGAGTGTTCCTCTCCCACCAACATTCCAACCTCTTTTCATACTGTGATTGGGTTCACACATCAGATCAAGTGGACATAATTTAGCCTCTAACTGTCCTAGTTGGCTGGCTTCACATATTTATTCATAAACCATGGTTTACAATTCACATTGGCTAAGTTCACAATCAAGTTATGTAGTCTACTTCGTTCTAGCTTAATGTATATTGTGTCATCATTTTGGTTGTCAACCATGGCATAGTATAATGTGGGAACTCTGTCACTTCTGGTTTAACGGCATAGTGAACAAGCTATGCTCCTAACAAAGAGTGGCTTAGCAAATTATGTGAACACAGGCAATATAGTTGTTTGTTTTTTATTGGGTGTAAAAAGATGGTGAGGTTACAGTGAGGAGAATGTGAATTTGACTCCCACCTTAGTCATGAAAACTTCCTGGGTGATTTTGGGCCAGTCACCCTCTGTCAGCCTAGCCTACCTCAGAGGATTATTATTATGAGGAAAAAGAGACGGAGGAAAAAGTATTATGTATGTTTTCCACCTTGAGTTACTTATAATGTAATAAAGGTGGGATAAAAATCTAATAAATAAAATAAATAATAATAAATAATATTCTTCAGTATTTAAACTTTACTTTATGAAAGGAGTCTGAACTTGGTTTTCAGTGCACATGCACTTTTACCAGATCATATCAAATAGCTACAATACAAGGAGTTAGAGTGACATTCAGCAAACATTCTGCATATATGGCTATAATTATTCTTCAATATTCTACTTCAGAAATGAAAGATTTACAAACAAATATTACACAAAAACTGCAATCATGTATTCACTTCCTTACTTGATTGGATTTCCAAATGAATACATAGAACAGTTATATGGAGAAAGTTCCTTAAAATAGCATTAATATGAATATTTCCATTTTAGTCCTGCAACTTGCATTATTTAGGCATAATGTACACTACTCCTCTCTTCTGATCTTTTTCTAATGCATTTCCTTTCAACCTTCCCCCCCCCAGTATGAATAACATTTCATCCAGGAAACTCTATATGGTCACTTAGAGTCAATGCCTTCTTGTTGGTACATAATCAATTAGATTCTGTAAAGTTTCTTCTATAAGAATTTTGTCATTCATGTTTGGAATGACAAAATTGGATTTTATCTTCAAACCTCTCCACTCAACTTTATTTTACACAAAACTTGGGTGAGTTTTATACTAGCTTCAAAAACAGAGAAGGCATCCAAAACTTTTGTTCACTATTCCCGGACATATTCTTGTGCCGCTTTTCACTAGATTGCAACTTTGTTGAGATAAGAGTCTGCCTTTTGAAATGTTATTATATCAAATGCTATATACATTGGTGGCACTGTAAGTAATAATACTAGCAGCACAAAAAATGTGCCTGCTTCCTGCCAAAACATTCACATGATTTAGTCCCATCATCATTTTATCATCACAACAACCATGTGAAGTATTTTAGGCTGTGACAGTTTGACAGCACAGATAAATGACAACTCCCAGCATTCTCCACCATCAACTACTGTATGCTGTCTGAGACTCCTGGGAACTGTAGTTTCAACATCATTAAGCAAACCTATGCTTAGAAAGAGTACAGAGAAGAGCAACAAAGATAATTAGGGGACTGGAGGCTAAAACATAATAAAGAACAGTTGCAGGAATTGAGTATGTCTACTATAATGAAGAGAGGGACTAGGGGTGACATGATAGCAGTCTTCCAATATCTCAGGGGCTGCCACAAAGAAGATGGAGTCAAGCTATTCTCCAAAGCACATGATGGCAGGAGAAGAAGTAATGGATGGAAACTAATCAAGGAGAGAAGCAACCTAGAACTAAGGAGAAATTTCCTGAGAGTTAGAACAATTAATGAGTGGAACAACCTGCCTCCAGAAGTTGTGAATGCTGTAACATTGGAGGTTTTTAAGAAGAGACTGGACAACCATTTGTCTGAAATTGTATAGGTTCTCCTGTTTGAGCAGGGGGCTAGACTAGAAGACCTCCAGGGTCCCATCCAGCTTCTATCCTATCCTATCCTATCCTATCCTATCCTATCCTATTCTTTATTCTTCTTCTTGTTGCAACACGCATGTCTAACTTTCTGCAGCCAAACCTGAAATAGAATGAAAAACAGGCATATCTCATAGTAAGATCCTCATACCTAAGTGATACTTTGAACCTAGGCCTTCCTGGGCCCATTTCTGACATCTAAGCACTACACCACTGTTTCTCATTTTTGGCAACTCCCAGACACGTGGTCTTTAGTTCCCAGATTTCCCAAGCTAGCCTGGCCATTGCTAAGAATTGAAGCCCACACATCTTGCAGTCATCAAGACTGGGAAACACTGCACTACAGGAATAGCAATAGTATTTAGCCCCATAGAGCAGTTTACAAATGTCAGCATATTGCCCCCAGCTATCTGGGTCCTCATTTTATTGACCTCAGAAGGATGGAAGGCTGAGTTAATCTTGAGCTGGTCAGGATCGAACTCCAGATTGTGGGCAGAGTTAGCCTGGAATACTGCATTCCAACCACTGTGCCACCGGAGCTCAAAGCACAGCAAGTACTTTATACCAAGAATCTCAATAATAACAGTAAAGTCAATATGAGATTAGAACACATTTTGACCAACAGCAATTTAAATTGAAACAGAAAGCATGTAAGTCAAATAAAAGTATTTCCTCATCAATGAATCTTAACAGTAGTTCAAAATACTGTAGCTGTCCTTCTACACACGGTATTTATATATAAGTGTCTACATAGACAGTGGGAAATAAAGGCTGCCCCATTTGTTTTGGATGTAGTAGAGTCCTATCCTTTGGTTTGCTATCTGGAAAAGGACATCTACATGTGAATTATTTTTCACTGTCCATATAAAAAAAATCTCCCCTACAGGTGAGAAACATGTGCACTGAATCAGACCATAAGATTTAAAGAGGTTCATTCAGAGGAGTGCTAAAAAAAAATCAATCTATTTTTTTTTAAAAAAAGAAAAGTTGCATTACAATTCAGTGTGATGTGAGGGGAAATTGCTCTCGTGCTTGGCAAAGAAGAAAATCTTTGAAAATGTTTTGTTGGTGGGATAGAGTTTTGCATCTCTTTTAGTTACAAGATAGTGGTCTAGCTATAAAAGCTCTGCGTCTTATTGTGCAAAAAACTCTCTTGCTTCCCTGATCTGATCTGAATTTAACTGAACATAGCAAATCAATATTAATAAACAATTCAAATGGATTTGAAAAAGGAAACTAACCAATAGAGATGTCTGAACTGAATTGCCACATCAAGTTGCTTCTCTAAACTGATTGAAAGAAAATTTGATTTTTTGCTGATACCAAAGTTCCAAATAACCGCATTATTTGAAGGCATGTGATTCTATCCAGTTTTTGGTTTGATTCAGAAGGTTGGCTTGATTCAGAAGTCTCATCGTTGAATCTCCTAATGGAAATTCAACATTGTCTTGGTATTCATGTATCATTTAGATCATTTAGTGTCTTTTACATTTTTTTAAAAAAATGTGTTTTAAAATCTTAAATCTTTATATCAGCTTTTAGAAATACCTTATGTAGTGCAGATATTGTTACTACCTGCAGTATTCAAAAGAAATGAGAAAGAAAATTTCAGTCACTAAGGCAGGGGTCTTCAAATTTGGCCCTTTTATGACTTGTGGACTTCAACTCCCAGAATTCCTCAGCCAGCGTACCTGCCAGTTTGACACCTCTGCACTAGATGAACTGTTGTAAGTTGAGGACTACCTGTACAACAGTATTAGGAATGGAGAAATTGAAACCATTTCTTTTACCCCACTTCTTTTGGAAATAAACCTAGGTAAGCTTTCTGCTTTCTAATGACATTTATTATAATGCAGGTTGACTCAAAGAATAACAAATGAACAAGAATGAGGTTGTATACTACAGTATGTCCAAAGCACTCCTAGGCCTTTTAATCCAAAAGTGAACCCCACTTGTTCAAAATCCTGTCCTTCCAAGAAAGTGCCTGGAGAGTCACACTAGTGCAAACTTCCCAAGAAAGTGTAATAGAACTGTATTATGATACAATTATGGTACACCAGGCAAATATACCCTTTGGCCTGTGGCCCAAATATTACTTAATATCATGAGGTTTCACCACTGATTGTGTCCGCCCAAGCCCACATACATAAAATGACTCAGTACACTTTGCTGGGGTGGATGCTCCTCTGATCTGATGCAGACTGGAAAGCAGTCTCTGTTCCTCTTCTTTTAAGAAGAAAGCCATACTTACACTGAGAATGGGCTCCATCAAAGCGAGAAGTAGGGTTGGATGTGTGCTCATCTAACATATGTGCAAGTGTTTGAGTGTACTTTGGGGTATGGAAAGCCTGCCACTGCTGGTCCTACTAAGTGTTATCATGTCATGCAGCCTCTGGCATCTCACCTCATGATACTTTGATAATATGATCTATAATTTACACTTTTCTCAGAGTGAATGCCACTAAACAGTGGAAGTAGTGGAATTTACCTTTGAGTAGAGATGCAAGCCCTGCACTGTCAGTAAATTAAATAATTAACTAATTAATAACAATTGTTAACAAGCAAAAAGGGGTAAGGCAAAAGAGAAGACAGCAAGTGCCATCAGTAGAGGCATTTCCCCTCCTCCTCCTCCTCACATACATACAAATCCTACAAATAACTTTACCAGCGGTTGAAAACAAGCCCAGGAAAAACAGGGAAGAAGATACAACAGAAGATTGGATAAAAGCACTTTGTGTGTCTTCCATTCAGCCACAGAGATCATAGAATCATAGGGCTAGAAGCGACCTTGGAGGTCTTCTAGTCCAACCCCTTGTCCAAGACAGGAGACCTTATTGCATCCCAGAAAAAATGGCTGTTCAATATTTTCTTGATGACCTCCAGCGATGGAGCGTCTACAACTCCAAGAGGCAAGTT